>NW_024580661.1:375136-418119 GCF_017639235.1 Corvus kubaryi | reverse complement strand
GGGAAGGGAAGGGAAGGGAAGGGAAGGGAAGGGAAGGGAAGGGAAGGGAAGGGAAGGGAAGGGAAGGGAAGGGAAGGGAAGGGAAGGGAAGGGAAGGGAAGGGAAGGGAAGGGAAGGGGAGGGGAGGGGAGGCGAGGGGAGGAGAGGCAAGGCAAGGCAAGGCAAGGCAAGGCAAGGCAAGGCAAGGCAAGGCAAGGCAAGGAAAGGAAACCTTTGCAGGCTCCTGACAAGTGTTCCAAAGTCAAAAGCAGCTCCTTGCCACACAGCCATACCAAGTAGTGTTCTGCACTGCTGTACATGAGGGATGAGAAACACTGGGGTAGAGAGGACTAAGTAAGGAACACTGAAATTCATCCTTGAAACATTTAGCTGAAGTCAACAGAAGGATTTCAGAATTAATAAGCACTCTGTAAGTGCTTATCACTCCTTCAGGCAAACAGTAACTTTTTTTCTAGAGAAAAAGCAGATACCGCTACATTTCAGTGTGACAAACCAGAGACGTGCTACTAGATTCTCCAATACTCTGTGTCCTCTTCTGAGATGATCAGAGCTTCATCTCAGGCAACCAGAGGCAATCTGGTAAATTCACTGCACAGTTCCTTCTAGAGGGATAATATCCTGAGGTACATAAGCACGGCTCCTCACCAAATGTATCCCATGTAAGGTTTTATTTGAATAATATCCTGCATAAGTGTCTTGGTTTGAAAGACAGGTGTCTGCCAAGGAAAGCAGGAACTTCTCTTGGAATGGAATATGTGATCCCCTTCCTTTCAAATTATAACTTTAAGATTAAGGGGCTTTCAGGCAAAGATATGGGGAAAGGAATAACAGTTCTTTATCAGTATGCATATGTATAACAAGGCAAACAAACAACAACAACGGCAGCAGCAACAAACAAAAACAGAAAACCCAATGAACAGTCTCTTCCCTGCTCTTTAAACACTTTCCCCTGTGGTGCAGTTCCAGTCACAGCCGGCAGGGGTGCTGGTGGCTCCCGGCCAGGCAGGGGAGTGCAGTGACTCCCCCGGGGCTGCAGGGGGCGCTGTCGTGCCAGCTCAGAGACCACGTGGCTAATGGCAGCTTGCCCAAGATGGGAAGACACAGGCGGCAGCTTGTTGCAATTGCTGGGTACTGCACAGAAGTGGCCCGTTTGGGGACACCCCACGCGTCCTCTCCATTCCCCTCTCCCCCCCACCAAACGGCCAGGAAACAAGGAAAGAATTAAGCAGACCGGGATCTTGGAGTCCAACACACAGGAGTCACCGCAGCAATGCGTTGTGGACAGAGGGTCCAGTGCACGCTGGTTCTGACCTCCGAGCAGTCAGGTGGCAGGGAAGCAGCCAAACAACTCCTTTGCCCCCAAACTCAGAAACCAGACTACACAGAAACCCAGCTAAAATCTCCAGGGTAGCCCCCTTACCTTTTTCTTGTGGTATCACTTGCAACCTAATCCCAGCCAGGGCCATTTCAATGGAATTTTGCAACACCGAGCTAACACCTCTTGTTTCCTAATTGTCCCATTTGTCTCTCAGGCAACCCCAGCCCCTCACATTGTCCTTCTTCCAGATAGCAGATGGGAAGAATTCACTGAAAAGAACAAACCCAAAACAGTAAGTTTTAAGAAGATACCAATTCATTAAAAAAAAAAAAAAAAAAAGATAGAGAAAAACAACATTTTACTGATATTGTTACAGCTTTGTCTTAAACAGAGAAAGATAAAGCAGTGTAAAGATAACATGCCTGTGACAAAATCACAGTGGTTGGTTAAAAAGAATGGATGGCTGTTTACAATGTTATGAATGTAAAAATGTATTCAGACTGTATCAAATGAAATTCATGAGGTACCTCTTCAAATAGTCCTTTTTTGGCCTTATTTCTTAAAGTCTTTTTGAGTGTACTTAGCTTTCTTGTGCATCAGTTTAACTTCTTTCATAAGCATCCCGGAGGCTACCCTCATCGAAAAAAAGAAAAACCCAAACCACCTATTACGGGCTGCAAGCCATACAATCTGCAATGCTCCCAATTTTTAAGGTCTGTGAAGGATGTTTCTGACTGTATAAGCTATAAAAGCAATACATGGAGCTAACAGGAGTGAATACATCCTCATAAACTCAATGTTCACAAATACCTGGTAGCAAGTCCTGTTTTCCCTAAGTAAAGCCAACAGCTGGATGTAAACTATAATATCATTGGTCTCTGTAATGAATATTTCAGAATCAGGCTCCACATCCGACATGCAGCTGAAGCCAGCACTACTCTATCAGTGTATCTGTCTCAGTTTAGAGACAAATTAATGAGAAAACACTCTGGAATGAGTCATCTCCTCTAAAAAGGGTTCAACAATCCCTTTCCACCAATAGGAAATGAATACTAGTGGATGAAAGTGAAAAAAACCTCCAAACAACAGTTTATTAACAAACAGAATGTCCACAAGGCACAGGGGAAAAAAGTAAATAAATGCTAGATATTAAATTGTCAGACCTTACCCCCTCCACATACACACTGGAACAAAAACGCAAAATGCCAGGGAAAAAATACCGGCTCACACCATATGGTAGAAGATAGTGCTGGCTTCTCTCTCAGGGGGAAAAAAACCCAGGAGCTTCAGGCAGCAGTTCAGGCAAACAGATGAAAACCTGGTCGCTCTCTGGTGTCGATCCCCTCTCCACTGCAGATGAACCAGGTGGGCTAGAGCCTCTTGTCATGCTTTCCCTCCCCAGCTCTGCTTTCCGAGGCAGCCCCTCTCTCCCACCAGTCGTGACCGGCTCCTATCCCACAGGTGTCATTTTCTTTGATCTTGGACTAAACAGGCTGTCCAGTTCACCTCAAAAAGTTGCCAAAGGATTCCTATTGCAGCTTCTCCAAGGCTAGGAAAGGAAAGAAAAAACCTTCTTGCCTGCACAAACAAAACCGAGCTAGCCAAGCAAAACCCAGAGTGCCCCACACCTTGGACGCCTGGGCAGTGAGGCTTTGAAAAAGCCTGCCAAAGAGCCCAAGGCTTCCCCCTACCCCAGACCCACCTTAAATATACAGCAACCATTTTTGGCATAAAGCAGAAGATCAGGGAATAGATTATCATCATAAATCAAGGACACCATCACAAGCCTGTAAACTCTGCAATGGAGAAACGCCTTAACAAGAAACAATGCAAGAAAGGAAATATATATAATAAATTCTTCATTATGCCATGTTGAGTGCCTCTAAATATATTTTCCCTCATAGACACAAGAACATGTAGTAATAAAAATTACTCAAAAATTATAACAAAATCATCTGTTTCTAGCTTTTTAAAAAATCAGATAAACTGTGAGCAAATTTTCCACCTTCAGCAGTTTTCCATATACTCCCCCCTCCAGTGCAAATTTAATTGCAGCATGCAGACCAACTTAATTCTCAGTTCATTTACCAAAGCAGCAGAAAGTCTCTATAAAAGCATCAGTCAAAGCAACAACATGTATCTCTTAATTAACTGGTATACCACAAAGCAAAAGGCTGTTGTCACTTTGCAAACATCAGAACACATTCCTGCAGGGCAGAACTCAGCCCGGATATACAAGATAACTCCTTTCAAATGGGTTTATGCTTCTAAGACAGTTAGAGGAATCTTCTGTTAAAATTCCTTCAGGAAAGCCTCCATGCAATCCCAGAGCATACACTGGGGAACTACTTCTTGTCTTCCAGGCTACTGGGCACAGTGTTGCCTTCTTAATCACATGCCTAGCATGTGTTGGCAGCGAAACATGAACACAGGCCAGAGCTACTTCTATTTTCTGCCTAAAGACAGCAGATTTTTCTCACCATGAAAACAACCTCTTCAGTACTATCCATGATTTTGTAACACTGGGCAGCAAAATATTGGTGGGGTTTTTTTAGGTGAACCGTGCTTCTGGAAGAAAGATAATTTTGAGAGTGACTCAGATCTTACTGTAAAGGTGATGGAGGATCTCACATTTATTCTGAGCTGCAGCAATTCTTTATAAAAAGAATTACACATATGCAAGAAGCATCTGATATGAAACACCAGTGAAAGGAAAAGAAGCCAGACATAGCTGCCATAATCTTATCTTTTTTTACTACATTCAGCAGATTAAATTAGATATACCTAATTTGCAGTGCTTTATCTTGGCATAACTGCACAAATAGATGAGGCAGAAGGCCCTTTATTTGTGATTCTTTGCTCCTGCTGGCAAAGCACAACAGTCATAAACCCATCTTAAGCATCAATGGCTGCTTTATGCTGCCCAAGTGATAAAAACCACTTAGAGCTTATCAGTCAATATGCACCTCTATTTATCAGAGGGTAATTTATTTAAGTTGCACATAACTGACTGGAAAGCAGAAATCTTTAGCTTGTTTCTTCCTGCATATCAGCTTCCTCACTTGAAACGATTTATTTGCATGTTGTTGCAAAGTTTATTTATCATTTTATATCCATCTGAGAAACTTTGAGAAATCCTTATGGGGAAACTGCAGTAAACTGGATAGATTTGTTCAGGCTGGAGCATTATCTTTTATTGTGCAAAGATTTTTACTCTGTATTGACTTTGAACATGACCTTTCGTTTATGCTCTAGTCACCACAGTGAAATCAGACTGTCAGACTGTGACCTCACCTTGAAAAAGGGAAAATCAGTCCATCAGTTATAACTCCAAAAGGGCTCAAAAATACACAGGGTTCAAATGTAAAGACACTGAAACAGACAACTCTTCCAGCAAGAGGATGAAGCCGTATTGCAATAGATGTTATACATTGATGAAAAGTGAAGCACCACTGTCACCTCTTTTGCTATTTCACAGAGAAAATATGTAAAATTTCTAACCGGAGACAGTGGAGGAATGAACTTATTTACACCCCAATTAAAAATGTTGGGCTGGAAAGCTTTTGTGAAATTTAACAAAGAAGACTAGCATACAGGATAAAAAATAGCTACTTTTCCATTTTATGAATTAACTAGGTAATTTCATGTAATAGTCACATTCATTTATGAACTGTTACTCAAAAAGTCAAGAATCTTAATATTTTATTTTGAAAAAAAGATTTGGTTTTCAGTTTGCAATGGAAAGAGCAAACATGGAATTTCATCAGGGTTTATATTTACTGAAGGATATTTCACCTCAATTACTTGTGCAAATTAAGGATTTTTTTGTATGAAAGAGATTTGCCTTGACACAAATATCATCATAAATATATCAGAATGTATAAATTCAGTAGTATAAAATATTCAAATCTCATTCTAAAAATGATTTTGCCTTTAGAGCTCAGAAAACTGCTTTTTTAATTCCAATTCTTCATAAAATTCTAAATTAGAAATTAATCGGGAGCTACATTCACCAAAAGCAGCTGAACCATATCAGCTTTGCTGCTTGCTTCAGCATTGCTGCCATATATTGCTGCAAAAATATTAACATTTAGCATGCTGTACTATAAACAGGGAAAAAGAAACACTAGGTTTTAAATAACTGTGATGTCTCCTATCTCTTTCAGTTCATACCTGGACATTTTTACAAGCAAGATCAATACAGCTGGAGTCTAGGACATCTTCTCTCTTTCCTAGCTGCAATTATTAGTCTCAGATATGAAGTGAGCTCAAAATACACCAAGACCAATCAATACAGAGCCACCAGAGCTCAGAGTCCTTCTTTGAGAGGCAGCACAACCTGTACCAAGGAGAGGCCCAACAGAGGAAGGCACTGGGGAAAGCAGCCCTATGAGAAGGGTCTGGCCTCAGCAAGCTGGAGAAGGTATGGATTCACTCTCTCCACATCACACTCTTGCCCAGCAAAGCTCTAGCGCAAATTAAATCTGCAGTTTGGGTGGCAGTGGGAGAAGATTGAAGTAATTTAGTAGAAGAAATCCTCAAAAACTTCCTTTCAGTTATGAATCCCAGACAGGTCAGCTTAGCTTGGTCCTTCAGCTGTCTAACAGCTGAAAACATAAAAAATGCTGCCAAACCAACTATTTAATGAAATAAAAAGCTTTGAGCACAAGTACATACCTTTGGATTCACAAACACAGCCTGGCTACTGGGAAAAGTGCTGGGCATACCACCCTCAGACAGATACAGGATTCCAGAAAGTTGTTAAAATTTTTCCTCGCAGCTTCACAGCTTTTCAGGGTCCTTTAGCAGTGACCAAACCACAGCTTCTCACACCTTGGCTTTAGTTGTGCTCTTCTCAGACATCTTTCTCCTTTATCCTTTCAGACAGCTTCTAGACAGAAAAAGTAAAGGCTAAATCATAAAAAGGTTTTAAATCAGTGGTAGCTGCATAACTGGCACAGCCACACCTTCCCAGGTTTTTGGAAGGCAGGAGGAGGGCAGTGAGCACTGTCAAGTGTGTTATTCTCCTCTGCAGTATCATTCTGCTTTCTAGGGCACTGCAAGGAGTAAGGCATCTTCATTGCCTTTTCCTGGTGTTTTAATCTCCAGATAGTCCTCTGTTATGTGGTTATTTGAGAGGGAAAAAGTAACCTTTGCTTCCCTGTCATGGGGATCTGAGGCCTGTTTAGTTTCTGCATGCCTCCTGGAAGAGCTCATTAAGGAACTAATTAGGGGACCGCAGTTGTGTGTAGCGTGCGGTCATCTTCTCCAAAACTACTCTCAGTGTGATTTGGACATGGTTGTCCAGGTTGGACGGGGCTTGGAGAACCCTGGTCTAGTGGAAAGTGTCCATGCCCATAGCAGGGGGTAGCACTGGATGGGATTTGAGGTCCCTTCTGACCCAAACCAGTCTGCTTCTGTGATTCTATGGCAAAGACATTCATAAAGAAACCAGGTATCGGAGAAAGAAAAGATGGATGAATGTTAGTGCTATTCAGGAAAGACTTCATGTCCCATCTCCTGGTTCTGTCCAACTTCATTTTGTCCCCTCTTCCTTCCCACCTTCTGCTTTTGTAAGCAGGGAGACATTTTCAGGAGGGATTTGAATGAAGCAGGTGTCTTGCCACGAGCTTGGAGAAAGGTGTTCCAAGTGAAGGTAGCTCCTGGTGAGATAGGAAAGAGGGATATAAGGGAAAAAACTAAAGACAGATTGGGGAACACCACCACTGGCACAAGGCACAGGAAGGGACATGCACAAATGGGAAAAACTGTGATCAAAATAAGGGCAAGTACAAATATTTTGGTGCCAGTGTTTTGGCTAAAGCATAGCTTTAGCATTACTAACATGGAAAAATGTAGAACAGCTGGGACAGGAATTGATTGGACCCCAGTTCATAAATTTGACTGAAGAATGTAAATTGATTTTATTCAGTATATTGTGACAGTCTGGGATGCACATTACATCCTGGACTGATAAATACAAAAGCCCACTTTTGCCACCTGCCACTGCATGGCTTTACCTGCCATCTTGCCGCACATGGTTGTGTCCCAACAGCTGAACTCTTACTATCCGAAGCAGCAAGGTCACATCAGTCTGTTGGCTTGGGCCACTCCCTGGGCTAGGCCAACTCCAGAGACAAAAACCAAGGGAGAGTACCGCAGTACTTGAGCTTGAGCACGAGCTCTGGCATGCCCCAGGTCAGAGAGAGTCCAACTGCGTTCTTCTGTGCGTCACTGAAGCGACTTCAGCATCAGGAAAAGTGCTGCTGGCTGAGCTAGCTAGCTGGCTTCTTTGCAGAGGGAACACGGCAGGAGACGATGGTATCGGCTCACATTAGCTTGGAGACAAAGGAAGAGAGAGGCTCTTCTGGTCTGACTCCTAACAGGTTTATTGTTAGAAGTTTCGCAACCCGAACAAGCTCGGAAGGGATGGAATGCGATGGGATGCTCCCCCGAGGCTTGTCCTCAGTTTCATAGGCAATTTGAAAACCACGATGAAAGGGGAAAACAACCAATGAGTTACAAGCCAAGGGGAGGATACAATTTAACAAGAACCACTGGGGGAAACCAAGAGGCGGGAGTTCTAACAGAGAACCAGTGAACAACCGAGTAACCGAGAATTTTCCCAAACTGGGCGAGGCAGCTTGTACCCGGGCGCTGCACAGGGGGTGCAGCTTAGGCTTCTGAGCCGCCCATCGACCTACCCTCTGAGTCTGCCTCTTTGGGAAACTCGATCCAGGGGATGGGCTGGGATTGATTGGCATCACACTGCCCCAGCCCCACAGTGGGATGGGTCACAGCAACAGAAGAGTCCTTGCCAATATTATTATAGCACAGACAACTGCAAGGTCTGGCACTGCCTAATTTCCTGCATGACTCAGCTCTGAGGAAAAAAAACCACTGAAGATGAAGATGATTTGATCATTCACCTTGATCACGAGGAGAGTGGTAGTACCATAAAAAAACCATGGATAAGGATATAATAGAAAGAGCTTGGCCAGAGAAATCAGGAACTCTGACTTGGAAATGGAAAACTTGAAAAAATAGTAAATGCGTGTGACAAAAACAGCCCAGAGTAAAGCCTCCTCTAACACTCCTTCAGACTCCTTCCTTCACAAAATTTTGACTATCAGGGGCAAAGATTTAACTGAGGTCATCTGATAGCATCAAAAGCAGGCGATGTCTTGAACACTCACATGACTGTCAGGAATCTGCTTCCTTCAAAGCAAGGAAACACTGCACAGGCCGTGAACAAGAGATTAGTGATTGTCTGGTTTTGAAAGACAGGTGTCTGCAAAGGAAGGTAGGAGTCTCCCTTGAAATGAAAAAATGCAACCCCCTTCCCTCCAAATTATTATAATTTTGAAATTAAGGGGCTTTCAGGCAAAGATATGAGGAATAGGAGTAACAGCTCTTTACTATTTTATATATATATATACACACATATAACAATGCAAACAAACAACAATATCTATGGCAGTAACAGCAAACAGAACCACAAACCCAGTGCCAGCCTTCTCAGCTGTCAGGCCCTTTCCCCTTTGGTGCAGTTCCGCTCGCAGCCGGCAGGGGCACTGGCGGCTCCCGGTGAGCAGGGTGCATGCAATGGTTTCCCCGCAGCTGCAGGGCGCGCTCCGGAGTGAGCTTGGGGAGCATGCAGCACTAGCGGTCTGGGATCCTGGGAAGGGATGGAACAAAGGCTTCACAAACCCCCTGGGCAGCCGATCCTGGTGTCCGGCCGGACCCTTGGGAACAGCAAGCTGGAACAGCAGGGATGAGCACAAATCCCAGGTGGCAGAGGAGATGTATCAAACTGTGGAGCTGCAGTGGGAACCCCAGGAAGTCTCAGTGGGCAGGACGTGCAGGGCCACAGAGTAGCAAAGGCTTGAAGCACCGGTAGGGGCAGGGTGCCGCAGCCCAGCTCCCAGCGGGGCAGGGAAAGGTGGACTTGGGAATCCTGGGATTTCTCCAGTATAAGGAAGGCAGCCGAAAAAGCAGAAGCCTGCAGTGCTGACAAATTCCTTCCAGCCTCTCTCTCCATCCAAATGGGGAGAACTAACAGCCCACAAGCCCAGGTGAAAAAGAGTAGCCCATTGGACCCCACCCTCTGTGGTCAGGTCTTTTGTTTCTCCCAAACACCCAGCAATTTGTCGCCCCAGCAACATATATGGGAAAAATTCCTCAAGAGAAAAAAGAAAACAGAAGGGGAACTCCCAAAACCCCAACAGTGATCATGCTAGCTTTACATCAAGTATTCCTCGTTTTAATGAGGTTAGAAAGTAACAGACATAAAAATGTGTGGATTCTGCAAATTTTGCATTTTTATGCACTTTTTGCTATTTCCCTCAAGATCAAGGCTTTCATATTAAAAAAAAAATTCTTGTGTTTATATGTATTTACATTACAAAGACCCTTCACAGTAAAAAGTATTGCCCTTTCTTTAATTTAGTCATAGATATCTGCCTGGTGTAAAAAAAAAAATGGGGGTGTGTGTATTCCTTCCCTCTACTCACATCAGATGTCTTAATTTCAAAGATCAGTAGAGACTTTGTAAAGGATATCATGACAAATCTCAGATTAATCTCTTAGAAGGCCATCTTCATTATAGAAGAAGATGTAATTTTTACCAGAGAGGAGAAAGGTAAAGACCAATCAACACATTTGCCTCTGAAAAAGTCTAGTTGTTACAGCAGGGATACTGCAACACGCGTATCAATCAATGAGCCCTGTGGAAAAGAAATATATATGGACTGAT
Organism: Corvus kubaryi; assembly: GCF_017639235.1. NCBI lineage: Eukaryota > Metazoa > Chordata > Aves > Passeriformes > Corvidae > Corvus > Corvus kubaryi. Next base: position 408,046 of record NW_024580661.1, on the reverse strand, counting down.
TCTTGATAGATGTTTCAGAGAGGTGTTTATTTCTCCACACATGGCCAGAGCTCTGCCCAGGAACTGCAGCAATCACGGGACCCAAGGGTCCTTGCCCACGCAGGGGAACACAAAACAACCAATGGGGAATGCGGTTGACCAGGGGCTAGGGAAACCCTGTGTCTCCCCCCAGGGTCCCTCTCACAGGACCACATGGCAGGGGGGAGACCCCAACATTTCACCCATTTTTTTAACAAAAAGAGATTTAAAACTTAACATTGAAAATGACTGGATAAACATGAGATAACAAGGACAGTTTCAAAACAAAACAAGCCACCCTCCTGAGTCTTTAAATGTCCAAACAGATTCTCTGGAACATTTTAAGCCTGACAGAAGGGAGACAGGAGTCTCCGAGCATGCTTAGTGGGGAAACTGAGGCAAGAGAGGGTTTCTTCCATTTGTACCTGTTGGAACTCTAAACAACAATAGTTAATTTCTTCCCTCCCCCTCTTCATCCCCCCCTCAGCATTGGAGAGGAGTTGTAGGGAAAGGGGGGTGAAAAATGGATTAGGGATAAATTGGGGATGGGGTTAACTGAGGAAAGGGTTCATATTGGGTACAGGGTAAAAGGGGAAAGTAGGCTGTGGGTAGGGAAGCTGCTCAGATGGATATTGTTTATAATTTTGTGCATAACAGCTGCCTTTGACTGGAATACCCTCAGGCCCAGTAACATTTGCTGCTTGTAAACCCTTCTTTCCTTGCACTATATCAAATTGTACAACTTCCCCATCTCCTACGCTTTGCAGGCAATTTTTAGGGTTATTCCTTTTAATGGCAGTTCTATGGATGAATAAATCTTCCCCTGTATCATCTCGTGTTATAAATCCATAGTTGTTTTTTACAGTGTACCGTTTCACAGTTCCTGTGATTTTCGTTGCTACAACTTCTCCTATCACGTGCTTGCATGTTTGTCGTGGTTGCTGGTCCCGCGTGGCTCCTGCCTCGCTGACTCCGACGTCTCGGCCGGGCCCCCACGTTGCGGCTGCTCCGCGTCCTCCAAGCAGCACTGCTCTGGCGTGTGTCTGGGCTCTGCACAGCCCTGCGTTGCCATTGCCGCCGGCCCCGCGCCCTCTGAGCGGTTCCGCTCCACCAACTCCACGCTACTTTGTGAGTGGCCCTGTTATGGCTCGGTGCTGCGCTGCACGGCTTCTCGTGTCGCTGTGGAAATGGCCACTTCTTGCTCTACAGACCTCTCCGAGCCGTGTGCTTGGAGCGGGCTTCCACGCCGACCCTTGGTTCCTGGCTGCTCGTGGGGGCCGCCTCTCTGCTGCACACGGCCCACGGCACCCGCGGCACCTGCGGCATTGCTCCCTCACTCGCGGTCAAGCAGCAGGGGACCCTGAGGCAGGGATGGGGTCCGCGATAAGGCGCGCGCTCCCAAGGGGGTCAGGCGCATCCAGCGCAGGCACCTCCATCGGCATGGCTGCAGTCACGCGCTCCTGGGATGGCTGCCGTGCAGTCTCGGCCACAGGATTATGGCCATCCTCTGCTTTAGGGGTAATGGGACCATACAAATGCTCCTCAAGAGCTTCGCGGATTACAAGGGATGCACGGAGAGGTTCTATCACTACTGTGTGTTCTGCTTGATCCTTTATCTCATCCCAGATCTTGTACCAAAAACACCCGTGATTAGTTCCAGGAGGATCAATATCAAAAGTAAGTCTCGAGAAATATGAAAGAAATTTTTGAAATGCCAGTTAAAAAATTGTTCTAGATCTCCCGGAACAAGTACTTTCCTGTTTTGTTGTTCAAGGATTCCTTTAACTTCTAGATACATTTCTTTCTGTGGCTCAGAGGGCCATATTGCCCACAATTCTTCCATAGTCCAGAGAGAAGATCCAAACCAAGGCGAGAAGAGAGAAATCTAGAGTGGGTTTTACTCACGAATTTTCTGTCCTTAGGAATTAGTGTCTTGCCAGCATTTCTCCACCCTATGTTACAGCAGGGATACTACAACACATGTATCAATCAACGAGGCCTGTGGAAAAGAAATATATATGGACTGATTCTTGATAGATGTTTCAGAGAGATGTTTATTTCTCCAGCCACATAGCCAGAGCTCTGCCCCAGGAACTGCAGCAATCACAGGACCCGAGGGTCCTTGCCCGTGCAGGGGAACACAAAACAACCAATGGGGAATGAGGTTGACCAGGGGCTAGGAAAACCCTGTGTCTCCCCCCAGGGCCCCTCTCCCAGGACCACATGGTGGGGGGGGAGACCCCAACATCTAGTAAAACCACTTATTTGACATTCAGGCATATTAACAACAGTAATTAATAATACATTCCTGCATCTAGCATAAAATGCCTTTAGTTCTTTATTTCCTAGGGACCTACCAGAAAAAAATTATTCGGGCTTAAGAAAAGCCTTTACCAACACTACATACAGGTTATAAACTTACTTGGTGTAGTGGTTTGGTCCAAAATACTCATTACTGTTTATCTGCTGTGAGATAAGAATTAGGAGAAATGCAAAACAGGCACCAAACTTGAAAGAATATAAAGAAGTTTATTAACAGACCTAAAAGAAGAAAAAAAAAAATATACCACCTTCAGAACTCTCCTCCTCCCCCCACCTTCCTCCCTTCTCCCACTGACGATGTGAAAAGACAACCCTTAAGATGTTCAGTCTGTTTACCACTTCCATAATAACCTTGTTCAGTCCATTTAGAAAGAGAAGTCTCTTCTTGCTCATGCTATGAAAACATTATCACAACGAGACAGCCGCCCACTTCCAAATATTGTTCAGTCCATTTAGGAAGAGGAGTCTCTCTGCCTGCGTGTGAGTCCTTTCCCCCGACTTGCAGCTTTTCCCGCAACTGCTTTCGAGGGTCCACTCTTGAAGTTTTTTGGGGTATAATTTTAAGGTTGAGCCGTTCAGAAACAAAAACAGAGGCCCTTCTCCTTCCCTGGGAGCAAAGGGTCTTCATCATCTTCATCGTTAGGACTATCTCTGGGAGCATCTCTAGGGACTGAGGTTTTCTCCTTTCCTATTTGGAGCAAAAGTCGTCATCTGGTTCATCTCTACGGACTGAGGTTTTCTCCTTTCCCGTTTGGAGCAAAAGTCCTCATCTGGTTCATCTCTCCCTGTCCAAACTTCTCATGAAATTACAGCTGCGTCAGCATCTGCCTATCTCAGCGCAGGTGCTTTTGCTTACGAGTTGAACACTCCACCCCCCATATCTTCATGAAATTACAACAGGATACTCTGATATATCATAGCTTCACAACAGACTTTCAGCTTTAAGCATCTCCTCTCTCTCTTCCCTCAGGTTTTCAGCTCTTCACAGCAATAAAAGGGTTACTCTCACCTCGGCCTTGCAGCTTTGCAGCTGGAATGTTGAATTTTTCTTATCGCAGTGGAGAGGGGGGAGAGCCGAGCCGCTCCGGCTGCCCACAGCAAGGCAGTGGGGGGGGGGGTTCCACGGCTGGAACAGGTCCATGGCTCCAGGGTGGCCGTGGCCCGGCCCGGCCTGGCCCGAGCAGGGCCTGGCCGGGCCCGCTGGCCCCCACACGGGGCCCGCAGCCACCTGTCCCAGCGCCGGAAACGAGAGAGAGCTTGGAGGGGGAGTTTGCCTATTCTTAAATGTGGATCACAGAGGTGATCACAACTTTAAGTGGCTTAGAGAATTGTCCATATTCAAACTGGCCAGCTGATAGGTTCTATCAGTTCCCAGAGGAAACTGTAAGCACCCCTTAGCAAGGACGTCCCTTCCGGGACTATGCTTGCTAACCTATGACACTTGGGCACAGATAAATCCACTTGGTCTCTACATCACTTTAGACAGTATGTTGATCATGTATTAAAAAAAAGAAAAAGAGCTGATTATCATGACAAAAATCAAGGTGGGGAAGGATGTATTTCTCCCTAGAAAAGCTTGGTTATTAAGAAGGGATTTTAAAAAACAACAAGCAGGAACGTGCAGTTTGCTAACTATGCTTCTGCAGGGGAGTCTTAGGTTACAAAGTAAGATGTAAACAAAAGTATGTATTCTGTCACCATCTGTTGAAACCAGGTGGGGCAGTGTTCTTTATCTCTTCCATGACACATCCCTAATAACTCCCTCCAAACGGGTATCTTCTACTAATGTGCCATCTAGCCTCGCTGCATGACTCGTAAAATTACATCATCCCATTGTGAGATGCTCCGCCGAGGGTGAAGGACCAGGCATTCCTACCTGAATATAATCTGAAGCTTGGAACACAAGGGTGGCCTTACCTACTGGATTCCTAGAGGACCAGAGCTAAATAACCACCACTGAACCTTCAGAGGAAGACCAGACCCTTCTACAGGATCACTGCTTCAAATCTATCACTTCAAGAGGACTGCAGCCACCATTTAATCAGACTGCTACCACCACCCTGACTGACAGGGTGTCAGGTTGTGTCCTGACTCCGTCAGTGTTTCAGTACTACTGGATTTATTTTTAATTTTCCTATTAAATTGTAGTTCTGATTTTGAGTCTCTCACTGGTTTGCTTTCAACCTAGTACAAGGGGTTAGACCTGAAAGACGTGATACCCTCCAGGGGGACCTGGACAAGAAAGATCAAGATAAACTATTTACAAGAGCATGTAATGACAAGACAGTGGGGTACTAAACTGAAAGAAGGTAGGTTTGGATGGGATATTGGGAAGAAACTCCTCCCTGTGAGGGTGGGGAGGCCCTGGCACAGGTTGCCCACAGAAGCTGTGGCTGCCCCTGGATCCCTGAAAGTGTCAAAGGCCAGGTTGGACAGGACTTGGAGCAGCCTGGGACAGTGGAAGGTGTCCCTGCCCATGGCAGGGGGTGGCACTGGATGGTCTTCAAGGTCCCTTCCAACCCAAACCATTCTGGGATTCTAGGATCCTATACTTTAGGAAGCATTAACCTACACTTTAAGAATTAAATTTAAGAATTTAACCTACACTTTAAGAATCTTGGATATTGATGGCCTTCATTTCTTCTCCTAAATGTCTTGAACTTTGCCTGCAGTCATATGCAAATACACACAGTATTCAGATCTTCCATCTTGGAATTAAAGGCAGATTTGCAAGGTTCAGGCAAGCAGCACCCAGCTCTGAAGTCCCTTAACAATAGCTAGGTTGAGTAACAGACTGCCAGGCAATACATGTTGTTTCTGCCAAGGAATGGAGTTCTCAGTGCTGTGTGGCCCAAATGCCCTGACATCACCCAGCTTGCTGTTTCCATCCACTTGGGAAACTCATACTGCATACCTATGCAATATGATTTTGTTCAGCTTGTTTCCACAAAGCATCTAGTACTGCTTCTGAATATAGTTTGGATACATCTTCTTATGCTCTATTATAAAAGCATGAATTCTCCCCTTTCCAAGTGATAATACAGCCATATTCCCCATCATGGGTTACCTCTGTGAACACACCTTTGAGAACAAAAGCATCCTCACCAAACCTAGGTATCAAAACCGCACCAAAATCAATCGCATGTGAAGCTCTATTGTCTATTTCTGAGGATGTTGTAATGACATTAGTTTTTGTTAAGCTCTAATTGTTGGTGACTTATCCATAGTGTTTTATCTTTACTCCAGAAGTGAGGCACTGAGACACTGCTCTGGGTGCTCCAGCTGAATTTCCAAGCCTTTTTCCCCAAACTGACCCACCACATTTTGGCAGGTCAGATCTGAGGGCTGTTAATGGTCTTACTAGGTATTTGATTCTGGGATACCCACAAACAAGAAGGAAAGAGGATGAGATAAAGTCACTTCAAGTCATACATGGTGCTCTATGACAATGTGTGACACAGTGTCACACAATTTCCTTATGTTGTGCTACAGAAACCACTTCAATAACAGGAAAAGCAGTATAAAAAGGGTAGAACAGGAGTGAGTCATTCCCAGTTTTAACACTTAGAAACCTAGGAAATGGGAGAAGGGAAGCAGACACAATCAATGAACATTCAAACTGCCTGAGCACAAGATTTTGGCAGCAAGTCAGTACAATTCTTAAAGCTTCACTCACCTTACATTCATCACTCTTGGGGAAACAGACTGAAGCTCAGATCAAACTACTTCCCCCTTGTCTTCTGCCAGACTTCCTCCCTGGAAACTTTACCCCAGTACCTCTTGTCCCACAAAATGTTACAGACATTATTGTGGAACACTTGGAAGGGGAAAAGTAATACAGAAATAATGCTCAAAAAAATGTACCTATTTCCTTGGTACCTCCATTCTCTATTGACAACACTAAGGACACAAAATTTTCAGTCCATCTTTGTCAGTTTCCCTGCAAAATTCTTACCTCCTGATAAAAACAAAACAGAATTGCTGCACTTCTCCCCCTATATGCTGGCCACAGGTAGCTTTAAATAACTTGGGATTGGTTACTGGATCAAATAACCCAAAAAAGCTACAGCTGTGAGCACAGCCCTTAGTAACATGCAGGGCTGAGTAACATATAGCTTGCCTCAGTCTAGAAGGAAAGGCAGATGAAGATTAACAAAGGATTTGGGTGACAGCACAAGCAGTTTTGTAGGAAGTTCTGTAACATGGGCCTGTTATTTTCTGGATTGGAAGGGCATCTTCTGGAGGACATCTGATATCTGTCCAAAGCCCCATATTTTTCATTCTTATAAAATGATGTAACTGCAGTCAAATACCACAGACAACATTTTGCTTTTACAATACAACAAAGCAAAACTGATGTGTATTGATCGGACCACACAGGTCTTAAAGTAGAACTCTTTATACAGGGGAATTTATCTTCTGATTGTGTTATTCTACCTATGTCACAGATATAATATTTTCGTCTGTGACATTATTTTAGTTCAGTGACATTAGCAGTAAGTTTGCTGATATGGAGCCCTGTGTTTATGTTGTTAATATAGGACTGAGATTCAGCAATTTTATGTTGAAGACACTTGCACTTGTTTCTCTGCTAAATGCCAGTGGAATTACATGTCTCTTATCTAAGTAGACTTCTGACTATTAGGTCAAGAAACAGATTTTTCCTAGAACTTTAACTCATTTACCCATTAAAGTACTTTTTTCTTCTTTTTGATACCTTGAAAAAAGTCCCCAAATGTATGTTTTTGTAAGCACCTTCTCAGTGTTACACTGAACAGCTCGTGCTAAAGCCAGTTTTAACACAGGTGCAAAACACCAGGAGAGAAATGATATCAGGTGGCCTGTGTTGTTACTGCAGCCAGAGACACAGGTATCCCTGGGTGCACCATTCAAAGAGCAGCAAAGACATGGAGCAGGATAGAAACCCTTTTCAGAGATTGTGGGAATGGCAGTTCATCCTCAGCTTTCAGCAAGCTTTTGTGGGGACACTCCATGGAAATAGCTTTGGGAGTTTGATGACAGTCAGGTACAGGGATGGGAAGAGTGAGAAGGCTTTGAGGGCTTCAGGATGAGGCAGAGCACCTCTCATTGTGCCAAGGGAGGGGGAGCTACCAGCCCTGCCAGGTGGCCTGAGGTGGCAGAGGAGGAAGAAAGAGGATGGGGAGAAGAGGTTAGGAGGCTCCAGTCTGCTTGGAGCCCCTGTAGCCAGACCAGGGTGCAGCTTTCATCTGTGATCAGGGATGGTCTGCTCCCATGATGGCACACAGCAAACCAGGAGCTGGGATACCATGCAGGAAAAGTAATGGTTAACAGCAGAATGAGTGGGAACATACCTGGGTTTGTTTTACGTTTCATCAGTCAGGACTTACTTGTTCTTTGCAGATACAGACCTCAAGCTCCAAAGCCTTTGAAGATACTTCTTCTCCCTTCAAACAGCCACAAACTTCCTCCTGTTGAAAACAAAACAACCTGAATGAACCACATGCAGAATGTTTTCCCTTCTTCTAAGATTGCCTAGCAGTGGATTGACCATGGCCAACTGCCAGTCACGCACACAGCCATCTTCTCCCTCCCTCTCCTCAGCAGAATGGAGAGAAAATAACAAGAAAAAAATTGTAGGTGGAGATCGAGACAGGAAGACCACTTACCAATCCCTGACATGGGCAAAACTGACTCAAGTTGTGGAAAATTAAATCAATTTAGTGACAATTAGAATAGAGTTGGATGGTGAGAAACAGACAAAAATTGACACCCACCTCCTACGCCTTCTCTGGCACAGCATCACACCTTCATTCCTGACTCCTGTCACCACCAAGTAGCACAGTGGGTGGAGGAATGCAGGTGACAGTCCCTAACATCCCCACTCTGCCATTCCTTCCTCCCCACTCCTTTCCCTGCCCCACCATGGCCCTGGGACCTGGAGTGGGTCACCATGCCTATCTTGGCTCCATCATGATAACGGGATCTTTGGGAGTCACAGGTCTAACCTGTTTGCTGCATCTGTTCATTCTTCTACCTGCTATTTCACCAAATGATGCAGTGAATTACCTTTAAATTCAAGACATCCCTTTTTAATTGAACTCAAAAATTGCATTACTCTGCATTTATGCTATCACTAACAATAAAGCTGATGTGGTTTTCCTTTCCTTTTAAAAGCCAAAGCTGCTCATCTAAAAAGAGCTCCTGCCCTTTAGCCCAGGTTTTATGTGTGTTTTTCATATTACCATTTCAGGCTTTTAGCCTCAGTACTGATGTTCCAGTAATTAGATACAATCTGACACACAAGTTGCCAGTAGCAGGCTCCCCTCAGTTACCTCATTTATAGCATGATAAAAATTTTACTTCCATGAAAGTCAAAGGCAATGATGGAGAAACAGCTTGCAACGTGCCAAGCAGTTGCTGACACACAACGCGGCGCTCTGGCTGTGCGGGCCATGATGGCTGCTGTCAGTCCAGGCTGTTCCACACCCGGATGTCCACCAGTATTGTCAAAATGCAGCCAGGGGATTCCTCACTGACTGAACTCTTTACTTGTGCTACCCTGCATCCTGTCTCCAAAGGGCCGATGCAAAGACCAAACTTCTTTCTTATGTCACTGATGTTCTTATTCTGGTTAATGAACCCTCAAACCTCTACAGTCCTGCACCACAGCAAGGTTTCATGTCTCCAGGGCTCTGTCCAACAATTGCAGCTCCCACCCTGCCAGAGCTCAGATCATTGACAATCTTTGATACTCACACCAGGTATCCCTATGCTGAAACCCCTGCGCTTCAGGCTGCCATAGGAGTTAAGAAGAGAAGAAAGAGTATTTCATCACCCAGTGAACAAGCTTTTAAAACCCAATTAATTCTCTGAGCTGCATGACATACTATGCAGTCACCATGGAAAAACCATAGCTGTCTACAATAGATCAGTGAACCAAGAACACCTTTAGTGATGACAGATATCCACACTCTATTTTATTCTTTCAGTTTGATTTGTTAAATATACCTTTTAAAGAGTGACATTCGTTTTTGTTGTCCAAAAGTTGCCAATACCCTCCAGGCTGCTACATGTCTGCTGAAAATTGGGCCACAGTTCATTCCTGGGTTAATGTACATTGCTAATAGGAATCATTTTATACCAGCACATCTTTGATTTCAGCAAGAGTTAAAGCTCCATATAGACTGGTGTATCTGTCCTCAGATGAAAACGGGGTGTTGTCTCCAGGAAGCTGACCTGGTAGTGAATTAGCTCTCCCTTCTCCCGCGTGTTGACAAGACCTGTGTGAGAATAAGGAATTCTGGAGATGTAAGTATTAACTACCCAAAACACCTAAAAAGGACTCATTTTCCTTTCAGGTCACATTTACAACTGGTTTGTGTACCTGATGAGATGAAGTCAAAATTAACAATCCCCAGACTGTGCCAGGCTGTTACAGATCAGTTTGGTACTGGGAGCATTTGTCTTGGAGCTGTTTTAACTGTGATAATAACAGTAGAACCTTCGTAAACATCAACTCCTTGACACAAAACCCAACAATGGATATGTATTCAGGCTCAGGAATGGTAAACCTTGTCAGCAGAAACAATTTAAACAAGGATGGAAGAGAAAGTAAAACATTCAGGAAGTCAGTGTCACAGTTTCCATACCTGTAGGATTCATCACTCATAGCATAGAGTGTACTGCCTGTCATTCAAGGCCTAAACACAACCCCAGGAGAAGCTGATGCGTTTCACGTGGGGGGAGAGCAGTCCCATGTCTACACAGAACGCAGCATGTTTAGGGCTCACATGTGGCACCCACACCCATGGTCAGTTTATACAAGTGCTTGATGATGCCTCTGGGATCCCAGCGCTGCATTACCACCAGTCTATTGCCTAGGTGCATCTAGTTTCCCAGTGAAATTTTGTTCTTCAAAATACTCATCACGTATCAGTGAAAATCCCATCTGCAAGCCAGCACTGGCACTGCAGTGGCCAGTTTGTTGCATGGCACAGCTGGACCATTCCACACAGACAGGCTGCACACACACTTCGAAGGCAAGTGGGAAGTTAGTTGGTAAACCTGGGAGACAAAGAGGGAACTGTGGGGAGGGCAGCAGAAGGTCATCTGGGTTTAAAGCACATACCACATCTCTGCTGCTTCTCTGTTCTCATCTATAAAATCCTTCTTTATTCATGCAGCTGAGCAAGCCTGGGTGGGAGTGCCTCTTCTCCCAGACATAGTGTCCAGAATGGGCTTAAATAAAAGATAGCAATTCACATCTAGTTTTTTTCATGGCCTCCACCAAAGGCACTTGGTTATTTTTCTTTGTTACACAAATTGGCCACTCAGCATGTGCACAGCAACTTTGCTCCTGAACAGCCAGCATGCTTCTCTGGTCAAGCAAAACCACAGCTGTAAGCAAAACAGTCAAAACTTGGCTGCCTTATGCCTGGGACATGCCTCCCTACCCTGAGGCCAATTAATACAGGGTAGGGTTAAGAGAAGAAGAGTGTGAGCTTTTTCTTTCCCACACAAGGAGCTCGGAGTTCACTGATCGATCAGGAAAACCAATCCAGTCTCTATCCTAAGCAGGTACAATTTCCAGGGCAACCACTGGGATCAGTGCTCAGCCCAAAAGCAAGGGGCTTGAGCCCTTGCTGCTGTAAACATGCTCTTTGGAAAGTTCTTCCCATATATACACCCCAAAATCTCTTTCCTCCACATTCTTTCTGGTATTTGCTAGCTTGCATGTCACACAGGCTGATGTTTACCTTCCAGACACAAGTGTCCTGTGGTTCACTCCCTGCATCATGTCTTCATTAGTATACAGGAAGAGCAGCTCCAGCAGTGGGAATGCCTGTCATCATGAAAGAAAACATTCTCATTAAAAAATAAAATAAAAAATAAAATTAATCCCCAACTTTTTCTGGTGCTTTATTCCCTTTCAACTGTGCTGGTGAGCCTGAATATTTCCAATAACCAAGAAGTTTGAGTAACTCTAACAAACTCAACAATTTAGTAGTAAACATGAGCAACTCTGTTTAAAAGAAGCAGCCTAAATTTCAGCAGTTTTTAGTGAATCTTACAGGAGCCATAAGCACATTTTAAATACAAGCTAGAAGCTAGGAGATACCTTGTTCTTTTTTTTTTTCCCTGTTCCATTTATTCCCTTATCTTTATTTAGTTGATTGATTGTTTTTTAGGTTCTCTCAGCTATCATTATTTTGTCTTTTCTATTGTAAATCTCAAGCCAAGAATAAGGGGATAGTGTTAAATACAACCTGATATACCAGAAAGTATAAAAAAATCCATATATCAAAGTTCCCTCCCCTCCATTTGCTCTCATACCTTCACCACCCACCTATAATAGCATAACACTAGACACTAACAGCCTACAGTGCTGGGCTTCAGCCAGAATTTAACCTGAGAGTTCTCTATTAATGTGGATGGAAATAAGTGCGGTTTTGCCTCATTCTGTTCCACATTACAGCAGGAATAATCAGCCATTGCCACAGAAGCTTTCAAAAAGAAAGACTCAAATGAACAGAAATTGGTAAGATAAAAAAGCCACTGTATAAATCATCTTCTTATTAATGTTATGCATTTTTATTTTCCAGGAATCAAAACAGCATACTTTGTGTGTATTCAGAAATCACAGTCATATTCTGAAATGTTTAATTTACATGCAAATTAGAATCAGGAACCTACTGGTTGCAGATATTCCCTTTCAGTCATAAACTGGCCTTTAAACCTGTGTAAAAGGATAATATAATAACAATGAGATTATTACTGGTGCTGTAAAAGTTTAGCTTTGAAAAGCCATAGAGATTTGATTCAGTGAACAGCAATCAGGACACAGAAGAGAAAAAAAAACATTACAATGAGAAAAATCTGTATCTCCAGAGCAGCAAATTTGAAATTGCTTCATTTTAGAATAAACATAACTAAAAAAAGATTTTTAGGATGACACTACTTTCTACTCTGCAAATCATCTAGCTGACGAGGCTTGTGTATCATCCTCATTCTTCCAGGAAAAATGTTGACACGTTTATCTATTTGGACTTCTGATCTCTTATGTTAGCCTGATGTATTTCAGTGATGCACTGCTAAAACTGGCTTCATAGAAGGGGCAGATAAAGAAGAAACAGTTTGGCAACATAGGGCATTGTTATCCAAAGCCTGATAAAGTGAAAGGAAGAACTCCATAATGCACTTAAACTGCAGCATCTGTCTGCTACAAGCCTTGCAAAACAACTCTCCAAGGAATGATTTTAAAGCAGGTTTCACCAAAGCACTGGGCTATACAAGAGCTGCACCTCATGTGAGCAGAGGTATAAAATTTAGTTTCAATTACCACTGTAACAAATAAAAATGTTATTTGATGGAAAACTGCATGTGCTGAAACCAAACCAAAATAGAAAGATGCTTTTTCTAATGCTTCATGTTAGGTTTAGGCAAGTAGGAGCTACTGAAAAAGAAAATAAATATTTTCTCATTGCCTGTCTCTGGCTCAAGAGGCCTAAGTAAAACAGCTCTAAAGATATCCTAAATGAAGTCTATTAAAAAGAGGCATGTTTTCATGGTCGAACCCTTTCCATGGAAACAAAGAGCATCTGACGTCGTGTTCAAGCCTTTTCATCTGTGACAGGCTAAAATCTTGTGACTAGCCTCTATTTCGCAGAGAAGAAAGATAACTTCTTTTAGTTCCCTTCTTGCAGATTGCCTACATGTAGCAATAAAACATTACAGCATCATTACATTGTCCATGGGTGTGAGTACAGCACTAATATTAGTACAGTGCCGACCTGCAGAGATACAGGCTTGTCACACTATTCAAGTAGGGTTTGGGGACAGGAAATTTAAAAAGTAGTTAAAACTCATCTGCTTGGGCTTCAGGCAGGGCACTGACAAGTTAAATAATCCACTAGCAAACTCCAAATAGGTCAAAGACACTGCTCCTCTGGGAGATGAGGCTTCCAAACACAGCCAGGTCACATATTTTGCTAGTGCCACGCATGGCCCTGTTTGATGGGAAGCTACAGAACCGCCTGTGTGCTGGGAAGAGCATGGCCGTGCAGCTGGTCCCTGGTCCCCAGTGTCCTCCTGCACCTGCAGGGGCTGCTGAGCTGTAACCTTGTCATTCTTTTTGGCTTGAAAAATCTTACACATGTGCAAAGATAAATTCACAGAGAAGTCCTTATATATAAGAACAAAAGAGACGTGGAAGGAATCCAACCAGCTGAATACAGACAAGTCACTCTCCCAAAAGCTCTGTGATGGCCATAAAGGACGCTTCATGCCTGCCAGACAGATGGTCCTGGTGTTCTCTGCCCTGTGTGTCCTAACGCATTTTCTCCCAATACCCTCAAGTATACCATAAGACTTAGTGTTAGAAATGTCCTTAACTAGTTTAAATCCTTCAACAGCTTCACTTGATTATGCTCCAGGCAAAAAAAAAAAAAAAAAAAAAAAAAAAAAAAATCCATTTTGCAGTCTTTCCCTGGATAGAAACTCCATCTGTTATCTTGGCTATTCACTTCATAATTCTTTTTTACCAGCTTACTTTTTTTAATTTTAGTGAGATGACCAAACCTTGACCCTGTGCTCCAAACAAATCTAAAAAGCACTTCATATAGTGTTAACACAATTCCTTGGAGAGGGCAGTTTTTCCTGCTTGACCCAAACCAGTATCTTTAAACACATTTGCTACTGCTTATGCAGCAGACCGAAGAGTTACATGTTACGTAGTTTGATTTGCTTGACAATGACAGGATTTGACTTGTATGATTTTGAGGTATCCCCATGCCTGCAAATACTAATTGCATAGTTATGTTAATTCAAAACATTAACTTTGAAAGCAGGGGATTTCTGTGAATGGCTATGAGTATTTTACGTGGCAGTTTGTTTGCAGCATGTAGGCTTCCATGTAAAAAGCTAGTTATGTTATTGACATCAATAACTGCAATGCCAGGGTTGAACTTCTGTTCTGTTCCTGTCCACATACACAGTAAGTTATGATTACAGACTTTTTCCCCTCTTCCTCAAATAATATACAGTAATGGAATAGCAAGCTCCTCTGCAGTCCTCTGCATAGGACAGAAAATGATTTTACTTCTTCTAAAATAATTCAGGGCTCTGCTTTAAAATCCATCTTGAGGCCAGCATGATCATGGCATTTCATCTTATCTGAAAAATTAAGTATTCCTTTTGAAATTAACTCTTCCCATTAAAAACATTCATAATGCAGAATGGCAAAATTGCAGCACATATTTCAGTGGCCTCAGAGTGTGGTAACAGACAAGCTCAGTTATACAGAGAAGCTGGTGCTTCCTGAGAATAAATAATCATTTATTCTCTCAATTTCTCTTAATTCCTCAGGAAAATGGGGCTTTTCTTCACTAAAATGTTCCTATACAGTTTATTTTTGTATGAGTATCAGTTCTTCTTGTCATCATTTCCTTTCCTGAATAATTTCATAGCTCACTGGTCTGACCCTCTCCTAGTCTTTCCTTTTTTTTTTTTTTCAATTTGAAGAGAACTACTCCATTACTAGTGATTTATTAAGATTTTATCTACAGTTAATTATGACTGATTTCAATAATGTGTTTTTCAAGCTCACACAAATTATTGATCAGCATACACATTCTTTACACCCCTTGCCTTAGATTCACACACTACATTAACTCATTAATGATTCCTACAAAAGATGGATAATAATATGATAAATCATTTCAACTGCTGCAAAATTTGCACATGCAGCTCTTAACCTTGTTCTGCCTGATACGATACAGGGGGATGTACCACACAAACACAGGTCATTGTGCTAATTAATCTATTGCATTCTCTACAGAACAAGACAAGAAACAGCCTAATCAGGCAAAAGGCTCCTGTGCCCACTTTGAGAAAGTGAACATTTCATAACGCAGCCAGTTATACTGGCTATGCCTGCAAAGCAGGCAAGGAAAAGGAATAATGTAATCTCTGTGTGTGTTCTACATACATGCATATATGTAGAGCATCTAAACATCTCAAGAAAACAATTTTCCCTACCGATTGCATTTTCTTTAATGGGATGTGATGATGGGAGAGACTGGACAGCTGAATTGCAACAGTTTCCTAATTTCTAGAGCGTTGAATTTGGTTGACACAAACCTCATTCCCCATTGATAACTTGATTGCATGTGCTGGGCCTGTTGTTATATGACCAATGTTGTTGAAAAGTGACTCTGACAGTAAAAAACACTTTTTTGAAAATCAGCTCTAAGTATAAAAACATTAGTGGTTAAAATAATATAAGGCTATGATTGCTATTTACAAAAAAAAAGTTTGATTGGAAAAAATTCCATATTCCTTTTCTACATTTAATCAAAATACCCCTGGCTCTTTCAAATGCTACAGCATCTTCATCAACTCTAAGCCAGCCTGAGGGTACGAATACATGTTTGACACACAGAGGAATGCAGGCCTACTCATTTTACTGAGCTGGCCTTTGGCATCAGGCCCTCTTTCACAGTCAGTGGAGCAAAGAAACATGGTCACCAGGAAGCTAGGAGTCGAATACGACAGGAAACAGCTTTTTGCAGCTTCATACAGAGCGCTCCTGAAGCAAGGGGCGGAGTAAGTGAAGCACAGAATGTGACAGACCAGCATTCTTGCTTTTACACCATGCAACCTAAAATTGCTTTTCCTCCAAGAATCCCTGAGCATATTGGGCAATTACAAACAAATTGATAAGATACAGAGGTGTCAGAAGATTTTAAGTTTCTATAAGTTTCTGAACAATAGCTGTGGGATAAAAGCACGCCCCTCAGCCTGCAACCTTTCGGTAAGTGGAAAAGGAAATTTCCATGTATGGAAGGGCTGCACATTAAGTTCAGGAACTACAATGCCTCTACTAAGTGGTACACATGTGCTGCCATCCATCCAGCACAGCCTTCCCTCAAACCCACCACCAACACTTCCCTCCTCTTCTACAGGTGTCAGCTGGACACATGGGAGGCAACCCAGGACAGAATGGGAACACTAGAGAATTATATAATAGGCAAGAGCAGCAAACTCTTATGAACATAAGGTCTTGCTTATCTCTTTTTTACTGCAAAAATGCTAATACAAAACTGGAATTCCCAAAAGATATGCACATTTTTATGTTACTTTAAGTAAATGTTGATAGCATCATTTACATGATAAACATAATTAATAAGACTAAAAAGAAATCACAAAAAAAAAAGGGCCCAAAGTTTGAACTTGGCAAACCACTTGCTTGTAGTTACCAGAGGCAAAGCTCTGTGTCCAGGGCTGAAGCTCTTCTTCAGGAATTAGGTTCCAGGTACAAAGCTGTTACCTATCATTTGTACAGGTACAAGGCAGATAAAAGATTATACGACAGCAGAAACCACTTTGGCTTAAGCTGGCAATGAAAATTGTTATCACCTAACAGCTGTTTAGTAGCCTGCATTAAATGAACTTGTAGCTACAGCTCCACAAGGACAGGAAGAAACCTCCCAAAGCTTTGAAATACCAAATCACTACTGCAGCTCTGCCAATTCAGGGGAGGTTTTTTTGTGTGTGGTCATGCTTGAAATTCACTTTAAAGATAAAGTTTCTTTCCTGAGGATAGTTAAATCTGGATGAGCTCAAATGTTTGGTTTTGAGGTCAGCTAGAACTGAACCAGTGCAGCCACCAGGGAAATGCAAGAGGCACCAGCAGTGCTGCCACATCCCAGAGGCACAGGGCGCCTTTCCCTGATGGCTCAACGATGCAGCCAAGACACTGTCATAGTGATCAGATGGCTCTGCCCCGACAGCTTCTATGGGAACTTCCTATGCAACAGCTATGTCAGCTACTCAAGGTCTACATGGAAATTAACCTTAGGTCACAGCTCTGAAGTCACCCAGACATGGGGAAAGCAAAAGTGCAAGTGCAAAAATAGTGCCAAGTCTTTTCCCTTAGGAAGAACTAGGTATAGGCATTCCCTGTCTCTGGGAAAGACCTGCTACACTTCCCAGCTCCCGTGCTGGAGACCCTTGAGCTTCACCTTCTTCCTCACAGTTTTAATTTCATAAATCACTGAACACTTTGGGTGAGAACAGACCTTAAATCTCATTCTCTTCCACCCCCTGCCATGGGCAGGGACACCTTCCACTATCCCAGGTTGCTCCAAGCCCTGTCCAGCCTGGCCTTGGAAACTTTCAGGGATCCAGGGGCAGCCACAGCTTCTGCGGGCACCCTGTGCCAGGGCCTCACCACTCTCCCAAGGAAGAATTCCTTCCCAATATCCCATCCAGCCCTGCCCTCTGGGAGTGGGAAGCCATTCCCTGTGTCCTGTCCCTCCATCCCTTGTCTCAAGTCCCTCTCCAGCTCTCCTGGAGCCCCTTTAGGCTCTGCAAGGGTCTCTGAGGTCTCCTTGGAGCCTTCTCTTCTCCAGGTGAACACGCCCAGCTCTCCCAGCCTGTCTCCAGAGCAAAGGGGCTCCAGCCCTTGGAGCATCTCCATGACCTTCTTTGGACTTGCTCCAATAGCTCCACATCCTTCCTGTACCAGGACCCCAGAGCTGGATGCAGAACTCCCGGTGGGGCCTCCAGAGCAGAGACAGAGAATCACTTCCCTCAACTTGCTAATCACACCTTTTTTTTGATGCAGGCCAGGATTTGCAAGGGTCAAGTTCACCTTTTGCAAGTGGATGTGCCTTTTCCTACCAGCTGGTCCCAGTTTGTACCAAGTGGTATCCTCAGCTTGTGTATTCCTGCTCTGAATACTTACAAGGTCACATACTGGCTGTCATCTCATGTAACCGAATTACCAGCCTCAAGACTTAATAGAGGAAGATCAAGAATTGGATATTTGCAATAGGGATCCTTCAGAACATAACGTCGGTATTTTCGTCCAGTTCATCAAAAATTCTGCCGCATTGGGGACTTCTTTATATGAATTTTAAAAAATCTATTTGTATGAAACTAAATGAACTTCAAATAAGCAAAAGGAAATAAAATACCATATGGTATATTCAGATTCATGGGATTGCTATCCCGTTTAATAAATCTTCCCTTACTCACATTTTTGGTAAAAGTATTGTGTCCCACAGGGATTTTAATTTTCTATCTCAAAAGGAGGTTAGTATACTAGATTTTACTGTATACAGATTAAATGAGGACTTTTGAAAATTCTCAAACTTATCTGCTCAGCTAAATAAATTTTCTGACTTTGCACTTGGGGTAATTGTAATACAGCTTTTGATCCCTGGGTAGATGGATGTAATAGTTCTATAAATCCCAGATTTTCCACATCTTCAAAGACTATAAAATGTGTATGAGACAATATGGTTTTAGAGACATCTGGTGGTTATATCATCCTAAGGAGAGAAATCAACAGTGAAAGTATCAAACATAAATTCTACTTTTTCAACAAAAGTATCCTGTAAAGAGAAAAAGAGATTAGTTTATTCACTGTCTCTGCAAACTGAGGTAGATAATTTGCCACAAGACCCAGCCTTGTTTATGGGAACTTGGCAACTTTGGTCACATTAGAACAAAAGAGGAAAAATATTTTTCAAGGTAAATTAATGTATGTGTCTTTCAGTAGCATTAAAACTTATCACAGTTTAGTCAGAGAATGACAGGGGCAGGAGATTGGATACTGAATATTTTAAATCCTTCTACTAGACAAAAATCATTATCTCTGCCAGCATCCTGTTAGCTTGGCTTTTGTTCTAACTCCTGGTGTGCTTTTATTTTATTTTTGTTTGAAACTTCACTGACTCTCCAGCATATTTTTTACTGAACTGCTTGCCTAAAGCTAGAAGCTAGAAATATAAACTCAGAAACTAAATTGCATTCTTAACTTCTTAGGTTCAAACCACAAGGACAGGTACCCTCAATAAAGTAGCCATACTTATTTTCTATTCATTAATAATACGCATTTTTATCATAAGAGTGATTTATAAGGATTTATAATCAAGTCCTTAGAAAAGTTTAAGTATTTCGTGCTGTATTTGAACCTCCTTTGTATTTCCACAGATCTACTGGGATACAAAGCACAGGACTACTCATTTGGAGACATCAAATGCTGCCCTCAGACACCAACAAAAATCCAAAAGAACAAATCCACTTCAGGGGGAAAAAAATCACTTCAAATTTAAGGAATAAAACCTATTTGGCCTCCCCTGCTGTACCTAAGACATCAGAGCTGTGACTGTGAGAGAAGAAAAGAATCCTCCCAGGCCGACTCTATAATATGGATTTGAAGAGTTTTAAAGCAAAAGAAATATTAAAAATTCACATTTCTGCTGTCTGGAAGGAGGATTGCTCCTCTCTAGTTTGGGTGAGGAGGGAGGTCCCGTGCTTCCACCCCTTTGAGGTTCCCAGCCCTTTGGCAACTTTCCCAACTGCTTTAGGGGCACCTATTTTCTCAGCCCAAGCGTTGCCACCCTCAATCTGAACTACCTCCCTGCTCCCAGGAGTGCTGGCACCTTTTCCAAACTCCTTTCCTTCCCCGGCAAACTTTTGTGAGAGCTAAAACTGGCCTCACACAAATGTACCCGTTCTCAAAGGCAACGTCTCTGGGGCGGTTTTTTGCTGATCAGAACACGACACCCTCAGACATAAAGCAGGGCCTCAGAGGAACAAAGCAAAGAGCCATCAGCAATTTGCTGGCAGTGTTACCTTCCCAAATCACAAGTGGTGTCAACATTTCCTGGGAGCAACACAATAATTGTGCATCAGAAGGTGTGTTCATAAACTTCTATACAGCGTAAACAACACTTGACAAGCTATATTCACCTGTTTATTTTCAGTCAAGAAAGTACAAAATACACTTTATTTTATTTTCAACCATCTGAGCGTGAACCAACATAAATTTTGATGCTAAGGAGGGGTTTCTTGTGTGTGTTTTTCCATCCTGATAATTCAAAAGCAGTTCTCTCCTAAAAGTTTTAACTTTGAATGTAATTTACATTCAATGAGTTGCATTAGTCTTTCATTATATTTGAGAATATACATGTACATAATTCAGGATATTTAAAGTCACAGTTGCTGTAGAAACCATAATTATATTTCTTGTTAAATCATTAAAGTTAACATCATTTATGAAATTACAGGATATTATGCAGGAGTAGGAACACAACAGTGTAAAGCCACTTTACAACTTGAGTTCTACCCATGCCCAAATACCTCAGGAAAAGCAAAATTAGGGCATCTCCAAGGGCTCTGAATGACATAAGGAGCTCCAGTTCCATCTTAGACATCAGTTGGCCAATTATGTCTGTTGCTTTATAGCCACAATTTACTTTCATTGAAATGTCCTGTGATGCCAGTTGATACATGGGCCCACTTCAAGTTCCAGCAGCACTGAGTTTTTTGGCTTTGCTCTAGTTAAGGCAGTGCCCACAGCCTCTGAAATAGGATACAAACTGGACGGAGGAAAAACATACTGCTATTTCTTCATCTCTCACTTTGATGACAGGCAGGACTTCCCCTTCCCCTCCCAAACATGCCACCATCCTCTGGTAAGCTGATGGACATCTCCTGGAGCTCCAATCTCCACCCCAGAGCAGAGGACAGGGATGTTTTGGCATGCCTTGTTTGGAAGCAGATATCAGCTCAGGTACATCCTTGTAGGATGCTGGGAGCCCCCACATGGGGTGAGGCTCTGGGGACAGCTGTGAGCACTGCAAGCACTCTCATAGCCAGACGGTCTTATCACAGCTCGTGTCCCCAGCTCATGATGAGAGAGAGCTTCATGTCATGTCCCCACATCCCCAGGAGTGGGACATGTGCTGCTCTTGACACACTGCTGGAGGACACAATCCCTGCTTGTGAATCTGCCTTTACTGGGATAGCCCAGGATGACACAATGAAGAACAAATGCCTTTCAAAAGGATATTCTACCACCTCTTGCAAAATAAGGAGCTTTCCAAACAGGGAACAGCTGTGGGCTAATTTCTGGATCCTTTTCAATCACATGAAAACCTTCTAAATTAATCATGTCTCATGTTCCAAGCCATAACAGAATTAGTATTCAAGTGCACAGCACCTAAATCATTACTTACATTGTCATAATTTGTCAGACAAATCCTTCCCTCCTTTTCTAATGGTATTCCACAATTAATTGAAATGTCATGTAATATAAAACTTGCTGGGAAAATTTTAAAATTTCTAGAACTCCCATATTAAAACATGGTACTGGGTCATCACCATCAAGACTTGTGAGTCTCCTCTGTTGAAAGCCAAAAGTTACTTCAGCATCAGCATTGGGTTTATGTACTTCATTATACTGTAGCTTTCCTTGTAATTCCTGGAGACTTTCAATTGTATTTAAAAGGCATTTCTACAGGGAATAATTACTGTCTGCACTGGCTGAAGAACAAATGAAAGAAGGTACACGAGGCAGAAAAAACAAGCCAGTTGTAGCAATGCAGTTCAATTTCTCTCCTTGAGACCCTGGGCATATGAGCAAATGTCTTAAAAACAGCCCTTTCGGAGGCTGGCAGCTCAGGTGGCAATGTACAGTCCTCCGTGGGAGAAAAGAGTGGGAAAGGAGGATGAAAAGCAGAATGCTATTTCTTCTTCCTTCCTGCAGCTGAAGGATATGGAGTGAGAGGACTTGCACTTTATCAGACTCACCAGAACTAATCCCAGCTCAGGAGATCATACAGCCCTCTCGCAGCTGCTTGATGAATCATCTTCCCTCTCTTTCTGCTCTTGTAGCTCACCCAGTGATACAGCCAGGCCCTTCTGCTATTTCCCTCTCTTCCTCCTCTGCCTGAAGTGTTTGCACAGAGAAACAGGGTGGAGTTTGTGACCTGAGTTAACCAAATAATTCTATCACTGCTTTAGCCTAAGTGGTGTCTTTCAGCACTGAACCCTCTCTATGTTCTGCCACCCATTCTCACAGGATCCCAGTAAACAGCACCGAGAGTTTTTCATCCTTTTCTCTGCTTTTCTCCATTGAGTTACTAGTTCCTTGCTTCAGACTCCAAATCCTCAGAGCCACAAAAGAGCTTTTTGCCCTGTCTCTGACAACCTTGTGCGTGTGGTCTCCACCCAGAGCTCTTAGGTACTACACAACGCAAGCTACAACTAGTAATCGTAAATGCCAGATAAACCGATGATACAAACCTGGTCCCCTCAGTTCTTTCTGGAACAGAATTTCAAGCCCATTTCTCACAAAGAGCCCTTATGCCACCCCAACATGCAGAAGCTGCCTATCGCCCTGCTGTTGCCACCCCATCTTTCAGGGACCAGGACTAAAGACAAATGATCAATAAGCCACAAATGCATGAAAGTGGTTGCACCCAGTTACAACCAGTTAATTCTTCACCTGGTTTATGTTCTAAGAGAGAAAGCCTAGAGTCAATATGCGGATTGGCCTTTTGCTCTGTCTTTTAAGAACTTTCAACTCTAAGTTCTTTGTAGCTCCTGAGCCCTTTGTGCAGAGGTTTTCATGAGACCTGCAACACCATGGAAGTCTTCTCCATCAGCCTTCTGGGGAAGGGCTGACCCTCACCACTTTCTTGGGATTGCCATTAGAGTGTAGATCAGAAAGCAAATACTGAGTAGGATGAATTTGTAAATTCAAGAGCAGAAAGATGTGAAAAAAAAGCCAAAGCAGGTCAACCATGGATAGCAAAGCCAGATCCTGTAAGTGAGGTGTGCACTGTTCTTGTGGATTATAGCACTAAGCTTTGCCCTCCTGCTTAACAACCTCCCTCTAAAATACGTACATGTGCACAGGAGGCTACATTTCTCTTAGCTCAAAAACCTCTCTCCTTCCTTTACCCACAATTAAGAACAGAAAAATCACTGATTTGACACAACCATCTTCCCCAAAGATAGGTTACCCCTTGCTGCTTGGTGATAACATAGGAACTTCAGCCTGCTCCTACTGTTTACTATAAAATCTTTGAAGTTTTACTGGAACACAAAGCCATTAAGGTTATCATCATACTCAAACATCTTAGGAGTTTGCACAAGTTAAGATTCCACTAAGTCTTTCAGACACATCTATCTGATGTACCATCTTCTTTCTACTGTCACTACTAATTATTTCTGATTGATTAACTTTCTTTCTTGAATGACTATTACACTGAATAGATATGAAGAATTAGCCTAACACCAAAATATACTTTGAACATGAGTCTGTAACAATTATAAAACAAACTCAGAGGTAACGCACTATTATAGAGAATTTAGGAACAATTTGTTGTCAACTGTGATTTGAATTTCTGCAGTCTGAGCTCCTTATACCAAATTGAGAATGCATGTGGCCAAGATTTAACTTCTGATTTAATGCACCATTATAGTGGTTTTAAAATATCCACTTCAAAACTTTAAGCCATGTAAAATTCATCAAAATTTGAAATTTCATTGCAAATTCAAAATCAGATTTATCAATGTTCAGTATCTAATCTTAGTATTTTGTATTCTACTAACATTGTCAAAAGTTCATAAAATTGAGCACAAGAAGAAGAGAAAGCACTTGACTTTGTGCATCATACTAATGATACTACTAACAGTCTCACCAGTCTTCAGAACTTACAGGTAAATTAACATGGTGTGTAAAAGTTGTCCTAAATAAATAAAAAATAAGAATTACAAAGCTCATCCAAAGGCCACTAGAGAAAGAACAACTTCAGTCACATTTTACCCTAGATTATAAATGAACTCCAAGACTTTATACAAGGTACTGATTTGTAAACTGTAGAATAAGAAACATGGGAGAATGAAGCATGTCCCTGAAGATCTGCATGTGTCTTTATTAAAGGTTAGGGGTTTTCATAGATACTACTCTGTAGCTTCCACCAATACTGCCAGCTAAAGCTTCAAAGTTGAAAGCAGGCACCAAAGATTTCCATGCTTATTTCTGATACAAACATACCTACCTCACTTTCACAAAAAACGCAGCAACAGATTTCCAGTGCTCCTTCCACATGACAGGGATGGAACAAAAAGCTCTGTTACCTCTCAGTTATGGCATCTTCCCCTTCCCCTCATAATATGTGTAAAAAATCAAAGGGAGGAATTGGAAGATTGTACACTTTGCTTTGATTCACCTTAAATTACAGTCCTGGCATCTGAGGGAGGACTCCTGCCAGAATAGGTAGTAATTTCATCTTGTCATTATGTGCCAGTTCTAACAAGTTTTGTGCTTTCAGAAACCTCTTTTCTTGCCCCCTACATGCACAGCCCTCAGCTGGGTGTTCTCTGAGTAAGCCAGAACCATGCAGGTGGGAAGCACCTTCCAAAGTCTATTAGTTAAACACCCCCGTCTTTAATCACAGTTCTGCTCTGTCTTACTCTACAGTTGCTTATTAATGCTTTGGTGATAGCAAAATTACCCTAAAAGATTCAGCTAATGATAAAATTAATCTTTTAATTATTTGTCTCCTTATTACATATATATCAGTTTTATTCCAATTTGTACAGAGGTGTCCTGATTTTTCTTTTGTTGATATTGCTCCTTCAGCTTCTTACATTCTTGTGGGTTGTAAAAAGAATATACATATAATGACAACAAATTAATTTTACAAATGTAACACATAAAGGAGAGGCCTACAAAGCTGTCTTTCCCCTTGTGTAATTGCTGATTGTGGCATATGAATTTAGATGTTCATTACTGGTGGATGTAATTCAAAAAGGTAAAGTATGTCATTTAGGTAATTTCTTTTTATCTTTTGCAAATCAAGTGACTTTCCTAATCTAATACTTAATAACCCAAAGAGAGAGAAAAAAGAATAATTTACCCATGTATTTCAGTAACAATTTTTCATGGCTTGCTACTGGAGGAACAGGCCCCAAAACAGATTATCCTGATGTTATCTCAAAAAAAGGAACCACATCTCTTGGTCAATAGCTCCACAAGATACAGGCTGCAGATTCCTGCATTCATCATCTTTTTAAATATCAGGTAGCCTTGACTGTTTTAGATAAGTGTTTGTCACTGTTGCGCACAGGGACAGCAAAAAACGACATGACTTCAGGTCAGAGAAATATGGTCAAAGCTGACCCTTTAATGCCAAAACCCCATTTTTTTATAGCATAGATCGCAAAAGAGAAATTACATGATTGGCCCCTTGGCTAGCCACCCACCAGAGTGAGTGGCTTAGCGGCATAACCACCCATTTAAAAATATTTTCTTCAGTGAACCAAAACAAGACCTTGCAGGTGCAAGATAGTTAGTTTACGAAACCATCTTTCACTGTTTCTCAGCTAAAGAATGAGAAAGGAAAAATTTCACAAATGCTTCAGCAGCTGGAAAATTCCTCTGCTCCTGCTTTTTAGCATCCACAGGTGTTGTGCTTCAGGAATTCAGTCTCCCATCGAGACTCTTCAAACCTCCCATGGCTCTCTTGCTGTCCCGCTTTCCCCTCCCCATCCCCTGTGGTGGTTGGAGAGGGGAACTGGAGGCACAAAAGGTAAAGATCAAAGAACAATTTACCAGAAACAGCAACGTGATACAGAAACAAACAGTAACAGCAATAATACTAATAATAGAGTGTACAAGAAAGAAACAGTTCACATGGACTCTAACAGTAGACACCTGACCGCTCCCTGCACCATGTTTTGTTCACCAGGAGAAGCCCCTTATCCTCAGAACAGACTCCCTTTCCCCTACCCCTGGCAATGACATGAGATGGTAGAGAATAATCTTCAGGTCCTGACCCTGCCTCTCCTGGCTACTGCAAAAAATTAACCCTGTTCTGGCTGGAACTAGAACATGGTTCCATGGGGTCTGCAGGGAACTGCCCCCTCAGCACCCTTCAGATTTACTTAAAAGCATCATGGAGAAAGCAGATAGTCT
The DNA here is from genome assembly GCF_017639235.1 of Corvus kubaryi. Classification (NCBI taxonomy): domain Eukaryota; kingdom Metazoa; phylum Chordata; class Aves; order Passeriformes; family Corvidae; genus Corvus; species Corvus kubaryi. The sequence goes on along the minus strand of NW_024580661.1, from coordinate 381,945 downwards.
GCAAATTCCAACAAAGCCTCACCACAAGAAAAAGCAGCAGAAATCTCCGAGAGGTACAATCTGCTTCTGAATTGGTTCATCACACCAAATACCTTTTTCTCCTGTCAAGCAGTTTTTCACCACCATACTGGAAGCCTAGTTGGTATTCACAGCATGAAAGCCACATCACAGTCTCCCCAAAAACACTGGACTGAATAATGTGGCAGAGGCAAAACAGGAATGTCTGCCCAGTGACAATTACGGGTAGAATTCCTCTCCCCACAACATGCATTTTCCATGACCCTTTTCTGCCCAAATTGGTCAAGTGACCATGTTCAGATTTTCCTTGCTAATGCAGAACAATTTCGGGTGCAGCACAGCCAACAGCCTTATTTGCCCATATGGACTTCACTCCATCCCAGCACAGCCATCTCTAACTTCTGGTCCTAGCCTAAGCCACCAACCCAGTTCTTTCTGCAGTCCAAGAGAGACATACACATAATTAGCTTGAATGATTCACTTTGTCTCACACAGAACACTTGAAATGGGATAGACTCGCCCTGGAGTTATTTCCTCCTCCCCCAACAATATTTCTCAACTTCCAACATGGTTATTAGGGCCATAAAAACAACTTTGAGAGAACAAGGCATGTGCTAACAAACTGTGTTGTGACAAGCAAACCAGGAAAGGAAGGAACATCAAATTCTTTCAACTTACATGTAACTACCCAAAGCATTTTTTAAAAGAATCACTACAAAATGCCCATTCTGATTACACTCTTCCAGGTGCTCTCACATTTAGTTGCATAATGTATCTCAGCTGTCATTTATCATTGAAAAATAATCTCCCTTTCTCCTGTTTCACTTTCTCACTCCTGAGCATAACCTCTGAATGCAGCAGTAAAGAAATCCACTTTGGTGAAGTCGGAGCAGGTTTCGCATGACCCTTTTTCCCTCTAGGCTCTTGGTGGCCCACCAGTTGCATAAAACTTCGTAATGCAAGTTTGGATCAGGTTACAGAGTCTTGGTAGGGAGGCAAATTCCTGGACTGCTTGCTGGCCAAGCAAAATGTCTCATCCCTTTCACTACTGCTCAGGCTCTCCTGCTCTCCGCTATACATTGCACAGAGCTTTGTGCTCTGCCTCCCATCTGCTCCTCAGCTGTGCACACTGGATGTGTATTGTGGGAACACACATTGAGTCTGGCCCCTTAAGTGTGTAAGGGTGCAAGATATACCCACTCAGGCTCAGTTCTAGTTTTATCCTCCAAAATGTACAGTCAAGGAAATCACATTGCCCTTAGGCACCAGTTTTATGCCGTGTGCAAACAATGAGCAGTATTCAGCCAACTGGCAGAACATGGCAACCTTTTCTGACATGAGTAATACCAGTCCTGATACTGACATAGTGCCATTACTGAAAGGGGTGATGTTGGGGTTCCTCCCCCCTGCCATGTGGTCCTGGGAGAGGGGACCCTGGGGTAGAGGCATGGGGTTTCCCTGCTCCCTGGTCACAGGTACCCTAATCCTGTTCCCCATTGGTTGTTTTGTGTTCCCCCGCTGGGGAAGGACCCTGCTGGTCCCATGATTGCCAGGGTTCTTAGGCAGTCATCCGGCCATGTGGCTGGAGAATAAAGATCTCTGAAACATCTGCCAAGAATTGGTCCCTATTTCTTTTCCACGGGCCTCGCTGTCTATACATGTTGCAGAAATCCCCACTGCAACAGGGTGATGCCCTATTATTACATCTCATTCTGCCAACAGATTTTAGATTATGATGTAGTTACTTCTCATTCCAATTTTCAAAATTTCCCATCAGGACTTCAACAAGGAATGTTAATATGATAGAAAATCATACACTGTGCATTAGGTTAGGTTTCTGACCAATTCTAAAATGTGAAACTTTAAATGAAAAGACCAATCCAAAAGCTCTCTTATTCAAAATGTGTGGATATATTGGCCTTTCAAAGGAATTCTTCTGCTCTTGCCTACACTGAATTTTTATAGCCCTCTTGTTCCCTTTTAAGCTAGTGATTTGTTTCAGAAGAAAACTGACCTTTAATCTGCCAGAAGACTCTGAAGCTTGGTTCTCCTCCCAGTTCTTTGAGGGAGGTGTTCTCATGGTGACTTTGTCTCATGAACTTTATCTTCACCCCCCTGCATTTTAAGACAGGTTTTGAAGATGAGCATGCAGATAAGGAAAAGTTGCAGTCATTGTGATGTCTAGAAATAAAGATGTCAAAATTCATCTTAGTAGCAGTGAGAGTGAGAAGTTAGCATACCTTTTGATAGTCAACCCCTCCCACAAAAAGCTAGTGCCAGAGATATTTAAAAAACAAAACAATATAAAAATAAACAAACAAAGCCCTACAACAGGTTGATCTCATACATGAAGACCTACTAACTATTAAATTAGGACATATACATTTAAAAAATATTTCATTCCCAGAAGTATGCTCAAATATTTTTTCTACCAAATTGCATATGCAGTATCATTTCTAACCAAGGGGAGAAGTGCAAGCAGCTTTCTGATATTGCAACACAGCCACATTATTTTGGGTAACAAAGCACTTTGGCAATTCTCTAGCCAAGTCTTGGATTGGTTCCCCATTCCCTCATCCAGTTACAATCCAATATTGCACCTTTTCTAAATGTTATGTTCTGAAGTCTTTTGTAGAAATACCCATGAAGTGAAGATAAGATCAGTGCTGAAAACCTTGAAACTCATTTGTTGACTTTCTCTTGCTTCTCACTTTTCTCACAAGGATAATATCCCTCTTCCTGGGAATATTTTAATTTGTGCTCTAGCAGCCAACCAAAAGCATTAGCTTTTGGACAGAAAATAATCTGTTAATCTTCTGCTGCACCATTGTCTCCTGCTCCTGTGAGGAATTCCTCTAAGCTCATGGGGCTCACATCATCTCCTTTGTCCAAACTGTTGTCTCTGTCTCTTTACTAACCATCCATTATTATGTCAGCAGGATTATAGTGTTTTTTAATGCATTTACCTATGGAATTATCTTATAGGTTGAAAACTTTAGAGCTTCACCTAGCATCCTACTTACGGCTATTCCAGGGGCATTTTGGATTTGCTGCCACTTTCACAAATTCAAACCACTGCTCACTCTCAGCTCTGTCGTTGAGTGACTACACCTTGGGAGACTGTCATTGGTCTGGTGAGGGTTAATTTTTTTATCTTCTCTTAGCATCTCACAGCTTTTTATCAAACACTCAGTTATCCTCATATGGCAAGACTGAATTTTCAGTCTTATATGAGTTGCAAAAGCTCCCAGGTTTCACCTTCCATTTCATACTCATCACATGAAAGCATTTCTCTCATTTTTCATTTTTCTTTAGAGTGTAGCTCCCCTTAAATGTCTGTACTATACTTTTATAATTACTGTCTCTGAGTCATCAGAAAACAGTAAAAAAATTCAGCAACTGTGAAACACAAGGCTACTTCCAAGCATCTCCCTTCTTGCTGGCACACAACAATTACAGACAGAAGATGAAGCAGTTTCCCGAAGGATTTAGATCTGGTGGGACTTTTAACAGGTCTGTTTTTTCAGTTTCCAGAATGTTCTGAAATGAAGACTGTCTATTACATTGAGGGTTTTTTTCATTCAGCAACTCTTTGATCAGCATTGCATAGGGGCTGTCTTACAGTGACTTCTACTGCATCCTGCAAGGGCCCTTCACAAGCCCAGCTCCCCAGTAAAGAGCCATCCATTGGCATTGTCCCTAGATGCTTTGAGACCTTGGCTTCCATTAAAATGCTTACAGAAAGGCTTAGTGACAGTTTGTGCATCTTCCAATGGTTTTGGAATATTAGAGATAACAGGAATAAGAGATTGTCATGAGTATTTATAATTAGCTGAAGCTCACAGCAAGGGGCATTTGCCCCATTTTAGCCATGACAGTAGTTATAGGATTTGAACCAAAACTGAATCATGAGACAGGTTCCACATTTAATTTCCATTCCTGATTCATCTTGCACAGCAACCATTGGGTGAGAGAGGAAGAAGAGGCCAGGAAAACTGCATGGCTTCCAGGTCTAGCTGCACCTGCTTTTCTCTGGGAGTAGGTTTAGCCCTATAAGCTAAAAATAAAAAAAAGACCTCTAATGCTTCTCTGAAAACCAAGCGTAGCGGGTTTGGTTCTGTAACCCGGCGGAAACACCAATTTAGTGTAGTGGTTTGGCCCAAAATACTGATTACTGTTTATCTTCTGCGAGATAAGAATTAGGAGAAATGCAAAGCAGGCACCAAACTTGAAAGAATATAAAGAAGTTTATTAACAGACCTAAAAGAAGGAAGAAAAAAAAATTATACAACACCTCCAGAACTCTTCTCCTCCCCCCACCTTCCTCCCTTCTCCCACTGACAATGTAAAAAGACAACCCTTAAGATGTTCAGTCTGTTTACCACTTCCATAATAACCTTGTTCAGTCCATTTAGAAAGAGAAGTCTCTTCTTGCTCGTGCTATGAACACATCACAACAAGACAGCCGCCCACTTCCAAATAACTCTGTTCAGTCCATTTAGGAAGAGGTCTCTCTGCTCGCAATGTGAGTCCCTTCCCCTGACTTGCAGCTTTTCCCACAACTGCTTTCGAGGGTCTACTCTTGAAAGTTTTTGGGGTACAATTTTAAGGCTGAGCCATTCAGAAACAAAAGTTCTCTTCACCCATCTCTGGGAGCATTTCATCTCTAAGAACAGAGGCCTTTCTCCTTCCCTGGGAGCAAAGAGTCTTCCTCATCTTCATTGTTAGGACTATCTCTGGGAGCATCTCTAGGAACTGAGGTTTTCTCCTTTCCCATTTGGAGCAAAAGTCCTTATTGCTTCCATCTCTCCCTGTCCAAACTTCTCATGAAATTACAGCTGTGTCAGCATCTGCCTATCTCAGCGCAGGTGCTTTTGCACCACCCCCCATATCTTCATGAAATTACAACGGGATACTCTGATATATCATAGCTTCACAACAGAATTTCAGCTTTAAGCATCTCCTTTTTCTCTTCCCTCAGGTTTTCAGCTCTTCACAGTAATAAAAGGGTTAATGTCACCTCAGCCTTGCAGCTGGAATGTTGCTTATTGCAGTGGAGAGGGGGGAGAGCCAAGCCACTCTGGCTGCCCACAGTAAGGTTGGGGGGGGGGGGCGGGGGTGGTCCGCAGGTGGAACAGGGCCCATCGGCTCCAGGATGGCCGTGGCCTGGCCCGGCCTAGCCCGAGCAGGGCCTGGGCCGGACCCACTGGCCCCCTGCACGGGGCCCGCAGCCACCTGTCCCAGCACCGGAAATGAGAGAGAGAGAGCTGTGGGGGGGTTTGTCTATTCTTAAGTGTGTATCACAGAGGCGGTCACAATTTTAAGTGGCTTAAAGAATTGTCCATATTCAAACTGGCCAGCTGATAGGTTCTGTCAGGTCATGGGGAAAGCTGTAAGCACTCCTTTGCAAGAACATCACTTCTGAGACTACACTAGCTAACCCATGACACCTAGTCATGGACAAATGGCATGAGATCAATGAAACACATTGCAGGCATCACAGTCACATCATGACAGGGCTGTCCCTTTTCTTGGGAGCCTTGATATGAAGGGGTTGGGGTCTAGGGGCCAAGGCTGCAATGCCCTTCCCCAGAGCAAGTGACTCCTTCCTAGAAGCACTGGCATTTTATGTCTGCTGGCACCCGTGTGGTTTCGTAAGCTGTGGGCTGCATGGGCTACAGGTGCTCTGTAGACAGAGACCCTTCAGCCCTGGCAACTTTCTTACAATTCAAGTAAAAATGTCCTAAAAGAAAGTGTAAATCAAAATGTATTACTGGTGAAGTTAGGCTGGGATGCTCACCTACATGTATTCAAACATGTTGTGATCATAACTGCCCCAAATAAGACCTGATGAGAAAGACTAAAGTGTAAGTAGTACATGTTACTGAAAATGTAAGGCTGGTGTCGTGGTTTGACACTGGCCTAACGCCAGGCACCCATGAAAGTCACTCACCCTCCCCTGCCACTGCTGGACAGAGGAGAGAAAAAATTAACTAAGGGTTCATGAGTTGACATATGGACCGGGAGGAAACACTCCAAGGGCAAAACAGGCTCAGCTTAGAGGTACAAAGTTAATTTATTACTAACAAAATCAGAGGAGGATAATGAGAAGTAAAAGAAGCCCTTCAAACACCTTTTTCCCTCCAGCCCCTCACTCCTTCCCACCAACAGCGCAGGGAGACAGGGCAGGGGGGTTTGGTCAGTCCATCACCTGAGGTTTTCTTGCGCTGCTCAGGGAGAGGAGTCCTTCCCCTGCTGCACCGTGGGGTCCCTCCCATGGGAGACAGTTCTCCACAAACTTCTCCAGCGTGGGTCCACTCTCACAAGCAGCAGTCCTCCCAAAACTGCTGCAGCATGGGTAACTCTTCCACGGGGTGCAGTCCCCCAAGGACAGGCTGCTCCAGCCTGGAAGCAGGGGCCTTCTCTCTCCCCTGGGTCTCCCACTGGATCACAGCCTCCTCCAGGCATCAACCCGCTCCAGCATGGGCACCTCCCCCACGGGCTGTGGGTGGATTTCTGCATCCCCTGGGGATCCCCACGGGCTGTGGGTAGATCTCTGTACCCCCTGTGGATCCCTGTGGGCTGTGGGTGGATCTCTGTATCCCCCGGGTGTTGGGGAAGATGAAACAGGAAAGCCTTATAAATATGATTGCCTGACAAAAGATTTTGGGACTATGAAAACTACAGGCGACATCGAAATGAAAGCCACTTTTGAAATACCAAGTCTTAGTTACTGAACAACTAGAAAACAATGGTATGGCCGACTGAAGGTAATCCCCTCTTGATTGAAC
>NW_024580661.1:324365-375126 GCF_017639235.1 Corvus kubaryi | reverse complement strand
AGCAGACCCTACTAGCTCAGCAGAAGGGGTCCAAAGAGTAGTTTTTATGAGTTAAAATGTAACACTCTATGGTAATATAAGAACTCTTATAGGCTGTATGTAAATGCTATAGGATTTGTATCTTGTATTAGATTGGTTAGTGACAATTAGAATATTCAGTACAGAAGATGATTTATTGTATTGTAACCAGGACTTCACCATTCCATTCCATTCCTCTCTTACTCTTCGCACACTCTTACACACTCTCTCTCTCTCTCTCTCTCCTTACTTACTCGCTTACTCTCTTGCTCTCTTGGGCCTGCTCAGAGCTGCCAGCTGCAGCTCTAAGCAGTGCCCCTATACCCACGCCCTTTGCAATAAACCGCATGTCCCAAGATCTGCCTATAGAGATCTCCGTCCGTCCCGACCGAACCCACTGAGTCCCTACACCCGGGGATCCCCAGGGGCTGTGGGTGGATTTCTGCATCCCCTGGGGATCCCCACGGGCTGTGGGTAGATCTCTGCACCCCCTGTGGATCCCCACAGGCTGTGGGTAGATCTCTGCACCCCCTGTGGATCCCCACAGGCTGTGGGTGGATCTCTGCAATCCCCCAGGGATTCCCAGGGGCTGCAGGTGGATCTCTGCATCCCCTGGGGATCCCCACAGGCTGCAGGTGGATCTCTGCATCCCCCGTGTATCACAGTGTCCTGCAGTGGTAGGGAGGAGGAGATCCAACAGGCAGGAATTGTGCAGCAAGATTGATTTATTTAAATATTTTGCAACTCCTTTATAGACTTTTTTCTTCACAGTCTAATTGGACAAAGGATCAGCCACCCCTTGGAGGTGATTGGCTAAAATCCTAAAGCATCCATTGTGAAAATATTTTTCTACCGTACTATAAAAAAAGCTCTGCAAGGTCGTAGGTGTTCATAGTTTATAGAACTCTACAAATATCTTCCATGAGAGAGAAAAGTATCCCACGGGACTGGAAAGAAGCAAGAGAAATTCTTGCTAGCAGCAATATTTGCATCCACACCCGGGGATCCCCAGGGGCTGCAGATGGATCTCTGCATTCCCCGTGGATCCCCACGGGCTGCAGGGGCACAGCTGCTTCACCATGGTCACCACCACAGCCTGCAGAGGAATCTCAGCTCTGGCTCCTGGAGCACCTCCTCCCCCTCCTTCTTCACTGACCTTGGTGTCTCCACGCTGTTTCCCTCACATGTTCTCACCTCCTCCTCCTCTTCTCTGGCTAGAAAAAACTGTGCCCCCACTTTGTTTTGATTTTCTTCTTAAATATGTTTTCACAGAGGCGTTACCAACCTCTCTAATTGGCCCAGCTTCGGCCAGCAGCATGTCCATCTTCAGAGCCATCAGGGATTGGCTCTGCCAGACAGGGTGGAAACTTCTAGCAGCTTCCCACAGAAGCCACCCCTGTGGCCCCTCTGCTACCAAAAACCAGGCCATGCAAAACCAACACAGCTGGTGATTCATCCTGTGCACAAACTCCAGGGAATTCTGAACTATGATTTCTAGAAATAACCTATTTCATCCCTCTTTTATTCTGAATTGCTGATTTCACAGTATTCACATTATGTAGAATTTCATGAGTGTTCACTCATCGGAGGAAAATAACTTTAAGGGATGGGACTACATGATTACACGGATTTATTGTTTAAAATAACAAAACGCATCAGTCCAGGCGTGAGATTTTACAATATTTCCGAATAATGGTGAATAGTCACAAGATTTAGAGTTACATTGTAATTTGTATCTTTCTAATCCAATAGGCACTTAAAACGACACTTTTTTTGGATTTATGACCTATCACCTGTGGCACTTCTCACTGCAATGCAGCTATGTCTTGACCAATAACTTCTCATGTCACATACACACAGATGTCTCTCTTATACCATCTACATTCTTAACTTAAACTATATAAAATCGCACTATTATATTTTAAACCCTCCACCAGAACACCCAGTGTACATTTTTACTTATAACTATAGTAACACAGGCTTGTAATCCTTTTGCCTAAGATCTTTAAATCTCTGTCAATTAAGCCCGACCTAGTCTTTTCCAGGGTTGTAAATCAAAACCTCCTTTAATTGCAGGAGTTTCTACTCCTCTGTCTCCCACAATGTTAGGCTTTTATATTTCTGCAGTGACACTAACTTAAAATAATGTGGAACAAAGTTTTACCTTTCAGCCAGATCTTGCTCTCAGATAGGCAAGCATAAATCTGGAGTAAGTCAATTGTTCTTGTGTTTTCCCAGGAGTTACACTAATTTAGTATACAATTGTCTCCAGACCACTGAATTAAATTGCCTTACAAGGCAATACTTTAATGTCAATATTCTATAAATTAATATAAACATGTCTTTCAGTTATATTTTACATAAGACTGATTTCCAATGCATTAATTCAATTACCTTATTTTATAGATTCAAGTAGGCTTCTAGCAGTGCCAGAAAAACCAGTGGCAAGTTCCTACTGGCAAAGTTCCTAGCAAGAACAAAGTCTGAATGTGCATACATTTATATTTGTAAGCTGAGACTTACATGTTAAAAATATAGTTACTAAAATGCCGCAGACTTGGGCAGAATTATGTTGTCTACATGAGATTATTGGTTTTTCATGCACATTTGTTTTGGGCTGTAACCTGCATATACCATACCACATCTTGCTCATCCCAAAATCAGTATAGCTGAGTTTCTTAGCTCCAATGGAACAAAATTTGGCCTATGTTCCCTGTTGGCAGAAGAGAGATGAAAGGAATTCTACCTCTCACTTTCTATTTTTTTTTTGCAACATAATCCCAACTTCCTACATATTGATAAGCAGGAAGCATAAGCATCCATTTCGTTTAAATCCATCATACAGTGGGGAACAAGTTCTTTGGCTCACTACTGCACTATCTGCACTTGCCACATGTGTGTGAGAGGGGCAGGACTGACAGCAGTATGCAAAATCACCCCCGTCCAGCAGTACAAGGTGGGGATGCTTGGAGCTGGTTATGCTTTTATCCCTCAGCATAATCTGCTAGAGAGAGACTCCAGTGGCACATATGGAGGGGGAAGAGCTCGGTGACAAAGTTAGATTTTATGCTCACGTAAGGTTTGCCTCCCCTGTTCTCCACAGGTACAGTGCAAAGACTATCACAATTCACAGGATACAGCCCACTAGCTTCATGGACTTAGACACAGGTCATATTGCAACTCTCTGCATTGATGATTTAATCCCTCAGTTATCTCCTTTTATACATATTCAGAAATTGCAATACTGAATTAAGTAACTAGAGTGGCAGAGACAAATCAAGACACTGCAATATTAGAAGATGGTGGTACAATTCCATCTTCTTGTCTGGCATCGAGCTGTGAGTAAGAGTTGCCACCTCTCCTGAGAGAGGAGAGAACATCCAGCCTTCCTCTCCAGCCAAGAAACATTCAGCCATAGCATTTGTCCTGTGATTACAAATCAAATGTTTTCATCTGGCTGTCAAAGCTGAAGCACCACTCAGCCAAAATACCATTGATGATTTTCTCATGGCTACATTATCCTTTAAATATTACCTATGCTTTAGTTGTACACAAAAATAGCAAGGCAGCCACTAAGGTGGGAGAACATGGAATGTAATATAATTTAAAAAGGGGTTGTATCTTCAAATAAAGTAGCACAAAGATATGTCTAAATTTTGTGTCTTATAAAGCAGAAAAGGACTGATTGTTTCACAGCATTCATCCAGTACCTTTGAAAAGCATCTACATTCTCAGAAAAAGAAACAACCATTGTTTCCAAAGATGAAAGTCTTTCCTTATGCCCATATTAAATATTCAATTTTCCCCTCTAAACAAACATCTTGTTACAGAGAACAAAGAAGGAAAAGAAACAATCCACAAATGTAAGACCAAACCATTCATCCACCCAGGCAGGTACCAAAGCTTTGGCTTGGTCCCATGAGTTCATCCTGAGTGGGAAATTGTGGGAGAGAGAGGAGTAGAAACTCCTGCAATTAAAGGAGGCTTTGATTTACAACCTTGGAAGAGACTAGGTCTGGCTTAATTGACAGATTATAGACTTTAAGCAAAAGGATTACAAACTTGTGTTCCTATCATTATAAGTAAAATTGTACACTGGGTGTTCTGGTGGAGGGTTTTAAAATATAATAGTGTTATTTTATATAGTTTAAGAATGTAGATGGTATAAGAGAGACATCTGTGTGTATGTGACATGAGAAGTTATTGGTCAAGACATAGCTGCATTGCAGTGAGAAGTGCCACAGGTGATAGGTCATTAATCTAAAACAAAGTGTTGTTTTAAGTATCTATTGGATTAGAAAGATATAAATTACAATGTAACTCTAAATCTTGTGACTTGTTGCCATTACTCGGAGATGTTGTAAAATCTCATGCCTGGACTGATGCGTTTGTTATTTTAAACAATAAATACATGTAATTGCATAGTCCCATCCCTTAAAGTTATTTTCCTCTGACACGTGAAAGCACGAGAAAGTGACAGGAAATGTTCACTTTTACCTGCTTCCACTAAACCTGGCCAGTCTTACAGGGCTACATGCCTGAAGTGATTCTCTGCCCATGCATTAGATTGTCGCAGTTTCAGAGACAGGCAAGTGACAAGACACACTGGGTTCATGCACAACAGCCAACTTTTATTGAGTCTTCCTTGTAGCAGGGGGGGTCCCGGGAGCAGGGGAATCCAGCCAGAGTCACGATACGAACACCGATACGATTTGAGCATCGTGCTCCTGTTTTATTGTTTACCTTCATCAAGTTATACTTTGCAAAGTTCATGCTCTTTTCCCACGAGAAAACTTCTAAGCAGCGGGGGAGCTGACCAGTGTATACCCTTTCTTAAGGCTGTTCAAGGCTGCCGGCTAGCAGGTGCCTTGCAAGCCTGTTTTCAGCCTGAGGCCCCATCAGGGGTACTTCTGCAACAGCCCTGGGATGCCCAAGCCCTCCTGGGGTATCCTATATTCCACAAGAAATCCCTCTACACATCCCCCGTTTTCTTTTTGGGCAACCCAGATCTGGTCGATGATCTATCGCAGCCCCGCTTTAAGGCAAGAAAAAATACACCCAAGTATTATTAAACCTAATATAACTACAAATAGCAATCGGCAGCCTTCTACTACCAAGGTACACAGCCATCTGGTGATACCCAGACCCTTAAGCCAATCTCCAGTAGGGTCGTCTGTCTCCTGAAAGATGTGTAGGCCCCTCTGGAGGTCAGAGAGGTGCTTGTGAATTGGGACAGAGTGGTCAGAAAGATTCATATAGTACATACTCTGGAACTCTTCGCAGCCGTGGCTGTGAGCTAGTAGTAGAAAATCAATGGCTGCTTGATTTTGTAATATTGTATGTCTAACACTAGTAACATCTACACTTACCTCATCAAGCATCTGCGAAGTTATGTTTAACTTATCCCTCTCCCAGCAAGCAAGTTTATGCAAAATAGCGTGAGCCCTGGCTGCCAAAACACCAGGTAAAAACATAGATGCTAGCCAAATTGACTGCCTTCACTTGATCTAAATGGGCGGACAGCCGATTGAAAATGTCCGCTAATGCTCCTGTCTCAAGACAGTCAAAAAACAATTTCCCACTCTACCTCTGGGTCTGGTGCTATACCCAAAAATTTATGCAACTCTCCTTCTTGGTTTTTCCTTTGGAGAGGGGTCCCTGACACCCACCACAAGTCACTAGCAACCACCTAGGGCAGTTGTTAGATTCGCCCCAGGGTCTCGCTATCTCTCCTGCTACGGAGAGTGGTGGATCTGGCAAGTCCTCAGCTCCTTCACTCAGCCACGTCTGCAGCCTCTCCCAAGACTTCTCGGGACGGAGGTCTCAGAGTTCCAGCTGTTGAAGTAGTGGCGTCACTTTCCTCAGGAGCTGATGCTGACTGTGCCTTCTCGCTTCGGGGTCCTGCATGCGTAGCACGGCACCACTTGCTGGGCACCCACAATGGTCCTTCTGAGGAGGAAGCACACATATATCCTCGGCCATTAAATAGCACTGGGCTGGCACCCTCCCACAAACCCGTTCGAGGGTTACGGTATGACACACTTATGCCTGGAAGGGCCCGCTCAACTCCCCTATGAACTGTCTGATGATGGATTGCCACCGGAGGCTCCTCCCTATCTCCAGCCAGAGAGAGGAAGTTCAATGTAAACAGTACCTTGCTTAACCGCTTACTTGGTTCCATCTCTCCCCCTTTCTGTTGGCCCAGATATTCTTTCAATGTACGATGGGCTCTCTCTACCACCGCCTGACTGGTGGGAGAGTGCGGGATCCCCGTGATATGTTCTACCCCCCACTGCTCCATGAATTTTGCTAGGCGACCGCTGATGTATGCTGGCCCATTGTCCGTTTTGATCTTTTTGGGTACCCCCATTACTGTGAAGCAAGAGAGCAGATGACGCTCCACATGCAATGCCTTCTCTCCTGTCTGAGCAGTAGCCCACAGGAAATGTGAAAAGGTGTCAATTGTTACATGGACATAGCGCTGTCGGCCGAACTCAGGGACGTGAGTGACGTCCATTTGCCAGAGTTCGAGGGCTTTCAAACCCTTGGGGTTAACTCCCACACCCAACTCCAGGCCGTGATGGCTACAGCGGGGACAAGCCCGCGCTATGCCCTTCGCTTCTATCAGCGGGATCTTAAACTGTCTCTGCAGGGATTTTGCGTTTTGGTGGAACAAATCATGGCTACATCTGGCTTGCTCAAAAGTGTTTGCAGGCAGGAGATGCACTATGGGGGCACAGGTCACTGCCTCGTCTGCACGGGCATTGCCCTCTCCCAGCCCGATGTTCCACTGGTGGCTTCGAACGTGCAGGATACAGTAGGGGTGAGTCCGTTGTTGCAAGGTGTGCCGCAATGTGATAAGCAGTCTGCCCAGATGTTCATTGTTAGTACTCCGAATTTCTGCATCATGGATCCGTTGGGCTACTCCAACGACATATAGGGAATCGCTGACTACATTCACCGGTTCCTTCGACCACTGTTGTAAGGCCCATATCATGGCGCGCAGTTCGAGTGTTTGCAGGCTGTCGGCCGGTTCTCCTGCTATGATGTGAGTCTTCCAGCGGTCATTCTCTTTCCACGCACAGGCGGCCCGCTTTGTCTTCCTCCCCGCATCCGTGAACACTGTGCACCCTAGTACCGGCCGTTCTACATTCAGCGGGCAGTCCAGCCACTCATAGCGCCCCAGAAACTGCACCAGCCTTCCCTGTGGATGCTTGTTATGGACCACGCTGGTGAATCCGAGCAGAGCTTCCTGCAGTGCCTCCGCATGGCTTAGCATCCACTCCAAGTCCCCTGTTCAGACTGGTATACTGATGTCCTCTGCCTCTCTGCCGTCCAACTCTACCACTCGATCACGACTCTTTCGGATTAAAAACGCCACTTGCTCTACCCTGGACTGCAGTCTGAAGCGTGGCTGAGTCGGTGGGAAGATCTATTCAAGAATCCGGATGTCCTCCCCCTTTTTCTTCTGCCATTGATGGATGATGGCATGTGAACCTGCTGCACTGATCAGGGTGATAAGGATGGCAAATGGGACTCCTTCTTTTCTGCGTGATATCCATGCGTGCCGCAGCTTATCTGTGACTTTGGCAAGAGCTGCTGCTTGGTCCAGGGAGCATTCTCGAGGTTCGGCAGCGCTCGTCCCGTGCAGCCATGGCAGGAAGGGGGCGAGGACGGCATTCGTGATTCCCGCAACCCCGCGGACCCATTGCAGATCTCCCAACAGCCGTTGTGCATCATAGAGCGTGGAGACTTCTGTGTGTAGCTCGATCTTTTGGGGCCTAATTTGCGAATCTGATATGAGCCAGCCCAGGTACTTCCATGGTGCAGTCCGCTGGATCTTCTGGGGGGCAATCTCTAATCCAGTCTTATGCAAGTGTTCTCTGACCCATTGCATCTCTTGGTCTGAGAACTCTGTGGCAGTAGCTATCAGGATGTCATCTATGTAGTGGTAGATGAGTGCCTCTGCATAACGTCGTCGAATCGGACGGAGCGCCCAGTCAACATATAGCTGACACAGTGTGGGGGAATTTTTCAATCCCTGGGGTAGGACAACCCACTCGTAGCGCTTAGAAGGCTCACTGCGATTCTTAGTGGGCACTGTAAAGGCAAAACATTCCGTGTCCTTTGGATGCAGTGCGATTGTAAAAAACAGTCCTTTAAGTTAATTACAGTGATTTTCCATCTTTCTGGAATCATTGTAGGAGCTGGTAGCCCAGGCTGAGTGCCCCCATAGCCGTGTTTGTCACCCTGTCACCCCCCTCCAAGGGCCCTGGAGACAGGATGACAGATGCTGCTTTTATATTTAAAAACAAAAAGGGGAATTACTGTGGTGGTCAGCAGCTGGCCGGAAGGCCTCACAATAATGATTAATCCCATTTTATAACTCCCTCTTTTATAACTGAAATAATGAAGACATCACTGAAATCACATAAGTACCCTGACCAGTGGGTTATGTAACCTGACCAGTATAGACGGTTGGAGAGAAGGCCCAGGCCATTGGGGACGCAAGCAGCTATTGGCTGGTTGGCCAGGTGGCAACTGGCAGCCAATAGGGATCAACCACGCGGAACTTCAGATCTATATAAGGGGAGGAAGACTCAATAAAAGTTGGCTGTTGTGCATAAACCCAGTGTGACTTGTCACTTGTCTGTCTCCGAAACTGCGACATTAGATTATCTCTAATCTTTCTCCCTGATATGTATATATATATTACTGCAGGCCTAGGGTATATCACCGTGTCCCACAGCCATAGGGAGGAGGAGGAGGAGAAGATCCAGCAGGCAGGAATTGTGCAGCAAGATTGATTTACTTATTTTACAAACTCTTTTGTAGACTTTTTTCTTCATAATCTACTTGGACAAAGGATCAGCCACCCCTTGGGGTGATTGGCTAAAATCCTAAAACATCCATTGTCAAAATATTTTTCTACTATACCATAAACAAGACTTTCCAAAGTTGCAGGTGGCTTGGTTGTTTACATAACTCTGATACCTCTTCTCTGAGAGAGAAAAGTCTCTCACAGACTTAGAAAATAGCAAGAAAATCCTTGCTAGCAGCATTCTTGTATCTACAATTCCCCCTTTTTGTTTGAGAAGATAACAACTCTACTATTAATCCTAAATAGAAATTTACATCAGTTATTAATTCTAAATATGACCTTAAGGCTTTAACTATCTGACTCCATAACAAGAAATTTAAAGTTCAGTCTCTGCTTGTGGAAGGACCATCCCAGTCTCTGCTTGTAGAAGGACCATCCGCCTGATGGTCGACATCTTGGTCATCATCAGAAGAGTCATTAGGCAGATGATCTACATTCTGGTCGCCATTTGGATGGTTGGCGTTCTGGTCATCATTTGGAGGTTGCCTGTTCTGCCTCTGGTGCCATAGGTCAGGGCAAACGCATTTTGAAGATAGCCACCGTACCCCAGTATCTGTGGAAACGCAAGCATACCCACGACCCCAAACGATAAGCTCATGAGGGCCTTCCCACTGGTTAGTGAGTAAATTCCGTATCCAGACTTTTGCCCGAGGCTGTTGTCTCTCGCCTGCAGACTGCAATGAGAGAAAATGATTCAGAATAACAGGATTATTTGAATTTTGTGGTACTGGGATTAATTGTATACAAAGCTTTTTCTAGTTGGCTTCAGTAACCAAATTCAAAGGTTCCAGTGAGAATCATTGAAAAGCCATGATAACAGCCCTTAATTCAACCAACTAAGCAGAGCCTGACTCGGATTGGTGTGTTAGTCAACCACCACAAAGGCAGTGTAGGATACTGTGCGCCCTTACGCACAGTGACCCCTATTAAAAATTTGTCCCAATCCATAGCCCCCAAGCTGCCAACACGTCCCGTCCCCAAAGGTTAAGGGAAGTGGTAGTAACATAAGGCCTAATTGTAGCTCTGTGCCCCTCTGAGTCCTTCACCACCACGGGCCGTTCGCTTCAATAGCTCTGTGTGGTTCCTCCTAATCCTGCGATGGCCAATCCCACCGGGGATCAAGGCCATGAGGGAGGCCACGCAGAGAAGGAGATGATGGTTACATCAGCACCCGTATCAATCAAACCTCGAAGCTGAATCCGGGACAGACGGGCCTTGGGCGAGATCAGGGTACATGTCATCTGTGGCCTTTGGTCAGAGATGTCTGCAGTCCAGAAGGCCTGCAGAAGTCCCATAGATCCACTGCCGTTATCTTCGTGAGTTTGTTGTCCTATCCTGGGGACACAAGACTTAAAAGGCACTAATTTAGCAAGGCAGGTCTTTTCAGGAATAGCTACAGGGGGGTTTTGCATGGAGACCATAGCACAAATCTGACCTTTAAAGTCAGCATCAATAACTCCTGAGTGCACTAAGATTCCTTGATGGGCAACATCAGGTTTTCCCACCAGCATCGCACTGGACCCCTGGGCTAAGGGTCCATATGCATCCAAGGGAGCTTTATAAATACTGCTAGAGTCTTAAGACGACTGAGGCTGCGGTGTGGACGTCAAAACCGTCTGATCCCTGGGTGCTGTCTCTAGGGTAGCTGAGTAGGCCTGTGCCTGTACCTGTGCCACTCTCTGGGGGAGTGACTGCATCGGAGAGCAATTCCCCTTCCTTTCACCCCGGCGGAAGTTTCCCGGCAACGGCCGACCATTGGCATGTGTCTGGGATCTACAATAGTCCGAGCAATGTCCTGGCCTGCCACACCTCTTGCACTGGGGGATCGGTGTGTTTTCTTTTTTGTCTCGGCTTAGGCCGCTTCTGTTTTTTCGCCTGTTTTGGTTGCTTTGGTTCACGACCAGAAGATGTGTGAACAGGCTGCAGGAACGCAGCCAAAGCAGACTTTTTCTGGTTCCCGGATCCCAGCTTAGCGCAGGCTGCGACCATGTCTCTTACCTCAGCATCCCCTGGCCAGGCATCTGTGATTTTTCTGCACTCCTCGTTTGCATTATCTCTCACTAACTGCCTTAACAACACCTGCCTTAACCTGTCATTTTCAACCTGCTTCTTGAGAGAAGCAGCAACTTTCTCTACAAAAGAGAGAAATTACTCTGATTTCCCTTGAACTATTTCAGTATATCTCTTTCTAGGCGCAGACAACTCTATGGTTTTCAACAGGGCAGCCATGCCAACCTGTTGAGCTTGCTGCAGGACACTAGAGGACAAAGCACCCTGTAGGCTGGGATCAGAGAAGGGACCAGTCCCCATCAAAGCATCCGTTCCCACTGTCTGTCTAGGATCGGCAGCTAGGAGCTGCATATTCCCTAATGCAGCCTTGTCAGCCAGCTTTCTCCAGGTTTTCTCAAAATTGTACAGGTTGTAAATTGTACAGGTTGAAATAGAATCTGACCTAAGTGTCTAATATCAAATGGAGAAAGCAAATCTGTATTTATCACTCTTATTATCTGCATAACCTCAGCAAAACCTAGCCCATGTTGTGCCACCTTGGATTGCAGCTCCTGGGCAACCTTCCAAGCAATCACCCCATGCTTGTCATGCTCGCCTGAATTTGGGAGAGCCTTATACACTGGGAAAGCTTGGATCTCCCCTTTTGGGGAGTCACTACCATCCTGAACTTCTGGCACAGCCTGTGGATGGAGTGTAACAGCTTCCCGTTTATTCCCAGAATCCTCAATTCTATTTGGCATTCCAAGTGTTTCCAATAATTTCCAATCTCCCTCCTCCAACGCTCGCATTTTAACTGACTCTAAGAAGCAATTGGAGTGGGTCGGACGCACTGTTACCGTGCAGTCCTGAAAGATCCAGGGGCGAGACTGGAGCAGCCTTTTCCTTCGCCACCCGGCTACAGCAGCTTTACGCCCTGGGGCCAGAACCTCATCTGCCTCACTTCCCGACGAGGAATTATCAGGCAAAGGCAACCCTGAGATGCTGGGAGCAAACAGAGGTGGATGGAGAGGGGCACTTTGGCTAGGTTGGCTAGGGGCAGAACAGACAGCACAGACTACAGCTGGCTGCGCTGCAGTTTGAACAGCAGCCTCTTTACAGGATGCCATCTCGGCCAGTCCCAACCGAACTGGTACTGGAGCTGCTGCAGCCATCTCCGGGGCTGCAGCCGCGCCCAGCGCTGTGCCCGTCTCTTGCACCATGCCAGCACCCTGCACTGCCGCTGTCCCCCACGCCGCAGCCGCGACCGGCGCCGCACTCGGCACCATGCTCATCTCTTCCACCATGCTAGCGTTCGGCGCTGCCACCGCAGGTTCCGGGTTTGCCAGTGCTGCTGGCTCCTGTGCAGCGGTTGCGCCAGAGCTTGGCGACGCTGCTGAAACTGCTGCTGTTTCTCGCTCCCTGGCCACGTTCGGCACCACCGCCCCTGGCCGCCGCTCTGCAGCTGCTGCTTCCAGGTTTTCCTGCGGCAGTGCTACTTCCGGGTTTGCCGCCAGCTGCACCGCTTCCTGGTTCAACGCCGCTTCTCCCTCAGGCGGCGTGGGGGGTGCGGGTGGCGTGGGCCCAGCGCACCCCGCAAGGCAGGGTGCCTCTGGCCTCTGCAGCAGCTGCTTTTGCAAGCTGAGCAGTTCCTCCAGCTTCCATGATATGTTCGGTAACTCTGTCAGCAAAGGCAGATGCTGTACTAAAAGGTCGATGGCTCGGTTCTGCAGCGGTGCAGAACAGTCCAGCATCAAGGAGAGCAGCAGACCACACCCAGGCAGTCTCAGTGCAGTCATGCCTGGAAGTACGCTGGCCAAGAGGGGATATCCAGGCGGTTTTCGCTCTGCTGGCGCATACACAAACGGGCTAGGAGCTGCCATGGTCCAATTAGCTAAACCATTAGCGGCCCTGGATAAGCCGTGGCTGCCGCTGAGGCGAGTAGCAAGGCATACTGCACGCCGTCCTGCTGCCCCAATACCCCCGCCTCTCCCGGCGTGAGGTCCCTGGGGGCCGCGGAGTCCTGCAGCTCTGCAGGGTGAGCTGGCGCAGGCTCTGCCTGTGGAGCCAGGGGGGTTTTTCCGGATCCACCATCACTTTCCCCTGAAGCCGGGTCAGCGGCGTCCCCCTCGGACATTCCTCCATCACTCATTACTGAAACAGGCAAGCCAGCCCTGCTGCCACAGTCAAGGCCAGTCAGCAGGAAAAATAACGAACGCCAGGTTCGGTATAACTCTAACGCTGCTGGCTCCCCAAACGGGAGTTCATGTCGGACAGCACAGCCAAGTTCTTGCCATACTCCAAAGTCCAGGGCAGTATCTCTATCCATGGAAACCCCTTTTAAGGTAGCCCAATCTAATAATTCCCGAACTGAGTTTTCAGGAATGGAGGTGTGCATTATGCTAAACACACCATTCCAGACCATTACCACAGCGTCAGTTCGTGAGCTGCTGTTCGCCATTTTCTCAGTCCCATCGGACCTCCCGGTCCTGGGGGGGAAGGGGAACAGTGTACCTCTAGAGAAATTCGGCTTGACTTGCAGCAGCAGGACACGTCAGAGAGTGCAGATCACATCAGGTGCAACCAAATATTACCGCAGGCCTAAGGTATATCACCGTGTCCCGCAGCTGTAGGGGGGAGGAGGAGAGAAGATCCAGCAGGCAGGAATTGTGCAGCAAGATTGATCTATTTAATTATTTTACAAACTCTTTTATAGACTTTTTTCTTCATAGTCTAATTGGACAAAGGATCAGCCACCCCTTGGGGGTGATTGGCTAAAATCCTAAAACATCCATTGTCAAAATATTTTCCTACTAGACTATAAACAAGACTTTCCAAAGTTGGAGGTGTTTGGTTGTTTACATAACTCTGCTACTTCTTCTGTGAGAGAGAAAAGTCTCTCACGGACTTAGAAAATAGCACGAAAATCCTTGCTAGCAACATTTTTGTATCTACATATATACAAAAAAAAAAAAAAAATGCACCTGATGTAAACCAAACTGAGTGATGGTTTTTACTGGCCTTGGCTCTCCTTGGCTTTGTGCAATAACATACAGTAAGTTAATTTTTCACCTTACTGCTGCAAATATATTATTCCAAGACCTAATATTGTCTTTTTGTTCAAGCAAACATGCTGAAATGAAGATTTCTTCTTTTATTAATGTTTGAAAAAGAGCAAAGAAAGTTCTTTTTTTATTTACTCTGTAAAGCAAAGAAATGATCAGTGAACATTAAAATACATGGGTTTAGATACTCCGAATCCCAAACAGCTCCAGTTTAATGGATGTCTATTTTTCATCTGTATAATGAATGTTTCTAAATATACCCAGAGAAAATAAATATTTACCTTTTTAATATTTAATATTTTGCACTCATATAGAAGTAAACAATTTAGCATGGGCAAAGAAGAGATCTCCACTACAAGGCTGAAATCCAGGTTTGACTGCAAAACCCACCCATGTTTTGCATCCTGAATGCCAAATAAAAACCAGCTGACCCCAGACCACTGAACTGTATATAATCCAGTGAATAATCAAATGCAAAATATTATTTCAAATCTTGTACAGTGGTTCATACCCATCCTATTTATATGCTGAAATACTTCAAAATTATATCAGCTGGAACTTCTACCTCCATCCCAAGGCCCCACATTTATCATTTTAAAAAATAGTACTTGAAGTCGGTTCATTTCAAAACATCACCGATTGTGATTTTTCTCATCATCCCTTAAAATCCTTCTGATGGAACATTTACCCATTTCGTGCACACTGTGCTAACAGAGCAATGGGCACAACCTGGCAGAGAGGATGGGAGAACTGCTGGTGGGACCTACAGGAACCTCCCCAGAGCCCTGTGCTCTCCAAGGGACAGGCAGGACCGCTCCCAGAGACCAGGGTGCCTATTTTAGACAACTGAACCGTGTTCTTCACATCGTACATTTCTAAAGGGAGAAAAATAATGTTTGTTCTATGCTATGTAAATTACATATTATTATATTCTCACTTAGGTAAACTTTAGTAGAGAAATTAAACCATATTTCCTCTAATAGTAAAAGTGAATCCAGATTATTTGACGGTTTCATGTGTTTGCACTTGACACTGAACCGTGCCATAAATCAAGTCCCTCCTGATGGGAGAAAATTTTCTAAAAGTCCTTGTAAGGTGTTTCAAAGATAAACTGAGACTTTTCCTTGATTTTCAATGCTTCCAGATAGTTGTTTATTAAGTCTTATCATAGAAACAGAGCCACTAGCGTGACCCAGGTACAGCATAGAGCACAGAAAAGCAGGAGTGGAGTCTATCAAGATTTACAGATCCTTTTAAAGATATTTTAACCAATAGTTACTAAAAACGTATATTATTTTTACTTTCCTATCAATTATTCAGTAATACGGCCAGGAACTGCGGAATTCTCTATCCAATCATTCCAAACTACTTTTACTGCAGAACATGGAGTAGTAGAAGAAGAAGAAGGTTTAGAGAACAACAACAATCCTCCATTTTGATATTTTTTACTCTTACTTATTTACTACAAAGAGAAGCCCAAAACCTCTAAATTTTTCACCCTGTGACAATCTTACATAGTAGTCTATCACCTAATTCACACCACTGTATTTTCTAGTTCTTGTCTGATCGTTGGTATTTTTTCCAAGGTTGGAGGCTAAAAGATTGTTGTTCAGGGGGGTAAGAACCCTTAAAAACAGGCAGAGAAATATTCTCGGCACTCTGGGTTCCTGCAGCACTGCTTTTTCAATACCAAAAATTACTGTTGAATACACAGCAAAGGCCAATACCACTGTAATTACTACACTGTGAAAGATTGACTCCCCACATCTTTACTCTGTGTATCACCTGTAAAAGACTCTTCTCACAAACCCCATGGAGAATTATTTTTATCTAATCCTTTCTTTTCCTTTTTACTTAATTTTTGTCAGTTGCCTTCTTGGAAACATACTAAGTAATGCAAGATTTTTCATGGGGAATTTAAGCCTAGAACTCCATGGCTCAGGTTAAGACCTTGTAGTTTATCATCTGAGCAACAGATACCAGTCTTCAAATTCTACACAAAAAAGCAGTCATTTCATGCAGGCTTTTATGTCTGAGTCTTTTATATGCAAAAGACAAATTGCGACTTTATTGCAAATTAACCCTGTCAAAAGTGGCACTTTTCTGTTGTTGCATTTTATTTAAGCCAGTGCCCCTGAAAGGGTCTAATCACATGTGTTCAGGATAGCACATATATTGGGAAGCATAAAATTTTGCCTGAGGAAAGAAAATAATTATCAGGACCAGCTCTTGCTCTGGGGCTATTTTCTCTATTTTGCAATGTTTTCCTTTTTCTAACATTTTCCCCACTTAAATGTGCACAGACAATTTACTCAATTTATCTGTTCCTGGGCTACAGATTTCTGAACAAGCTCTGTTCATCCCTTCAGTTTCATTAATATATCATTTTGGTTGTATGAAGATGCCTGCCAAAACAAAGAAGATTCATGAGTGTGAGTTACCAGCATTTATAATTTGCGGGATCATGGTGTCACAAGCACAAATCATCTCTCCCAAAGAGAGAGCTGGCAAACTGTGACCATAGTGCACCACTACAGCAATGACAGAGACAAAAAAAAGAAGCAGTACACATAACATTCCTGCTTAGTGAGCCCCTATTTTAGCATTACATTTCCAATCTTTGCCCTTGAAGCTGAGGGCAATGCTATCAGATGGGGGAAATCCTATGAAAACAGGCTAAGAGAGATGGGGGTGTGTTGGGGTTCCTTCCCCCTGCCATGTGGTCCTGGGAGAGGAGCCCTGGGGGGGAGGCACGGGGTTTCCCTAGCCCCTGGTCAACCTCATTCCCCATTGGTTGTTTTGTGTTCCCCTGCGCGGGCAAGGACCCTCGGGTCCCGTGATTGCCACAGTTTCCTCGGCATCCTCAGCCATGCGGCTGGAGAAATAAACATCTCACTGAAACATCTATCAAGAATCGGTCCATATATATTCTTTCCACGGGCCTCGTTGTCTGATACATGTGTTGCAGTATCTCCACTGTAACAAATGGTAGATAATGCAAGCAGAGCGATCCCTGGTCCCTAAGGACAGCGACTGATTTGTGAGTAAACTCTGGATTTCTCTTCTTGTTTTCGTTTTGCTGTTCCATCTCTAAACTATGGAGGAACCGTGGAAAGACTCTTGGCTCTCAGAGCCACATATGGACATTTATCTTAAACTTGAAAAGATTCTTGAACAAGAGTATGAAAATTTTAGCTTAATTAAAGCTCAAAAAGAACTGAAACACTTCCTGTCATGGGTGGTTAAGAACTTTTTCTATGTTTCTTGGGATTTGATTCTTACCAAAGACTTTTGGAAGACTGTTTGGACGCAGTTAATTTCTGAGTCAAAATATGTGCCGATGGAAGAATATTTTCGTGAATATTACTTAATTACCGAGACTGTTGAACAATGTCAGTTGTGTCCTTGCGAAGTTAAAACTGCTTCAGGGACCATGCGACCCAGGCCACATGGACCGAGCGCTCTCCGAGGAGCAGCGAGGCAGTTCTCGCATGCGGGTGGAGTGACGCGAGCTGCAGTGTCGGCGGCAGAGTGAGGCGTGGCGCGGGCCCGCCCGGCCGTGTGCAGCGCGTGGTGGAGCAAGCCCCGTGAGAGGGGTGGCGCACGGGCAGCGGCTGGCGGCGGAGCAGAGCCGCGCCTAGCCAAAACGCGTGCTGGAGCAGGGTGCAGGGGGCTCGTCACTTGGAGGCCCGGCCGAGATGTGGGCATGGCCCCAGGCAGAAGTGGTATGGCCCGGCCCGGCCCGTGCCACCCCGAATGCGACCCTGGGAAGAGCACGCAGGCACGAGCAGCCCCGACGGCCCTGGCAGCCCTGACAGTTCCAACATGGGAGCAAGCAAAAAAGAAGGTGAAACCAGGTACACAGCGAGACAGAAAACAGCAGCCACTCAGAAAAAGGAAAAAATCATCGTAGCTAAGATTTTAGGAATAGTAAATTGGTGTCATGTTAAACAAAATTATGGTTTTATAACAAGATGTGGCAAGCAAGAAGACATATTCATTCATAGAATGCTATTAAAAAGAATAACCCTGAAAAATATATCCCAAGCTTAGGAAATGGAGAAATAGTAGAGTTTAAAATAATCCAAGGAAGGAAAGGGTTACAAGCAGCAGAGGTCACTGGACCTAATAGTGTTTCTGGCAGTATATATGCTAAAAATTGTAGCCATGTTAGACAATATCTCCATTAGAAGCTCCCCCTACAGTCTCTCTTTCCTAATCCCACCTTTCCCTTTTACCCTATATCCTATTACCCCCAGTGTATTCCCAATCCGTTTTTTCACCCATGGTTTCCCTCACAAAACCATGCCTTTGCCAATTGTTTCCCCAAAAATCCCTTTCCAATGCCGAGTGGGGGATGAAGAGGGGGAAGGAAGAAATTAACTATTGTCGTTTAGAGTTCCAACAGGTACAAATGGAAGAAACCCTCTCCTGCCTCAGTTTCCCCACTAAGCATGCTCGGAGACTCCTGTCTCCCTTCTGTCAGGCTTAAAATGTTCCAGAGAATCTGTTTGGACATTTAAAGACTCAGGAGGGTGGCTTGTTTTGTTTTGAAACTGTTCTTGTTATGTTTATCCAGTTGTTTTCAATGCTAAGTTTTAAATCTCTTCTTGTTAAAAATAAATGGGTGAAATGTTGGGGTCCCTTCTCCCCTGCCATGTGGTCCTGGGAGAGGGGCCCGGGGGGGGGAGGCACGGGGTTTCCCTAGCCCCTGGTCAACCTCATTCCCCATTGGTTGTTTTGTGTTCCCCTGCGTGGGCAAGGACCCTCAGGTCCCATGATTGCCACAGTTGCCTTGGCATCCTCAGCCATGCGGCTGGAGAAATAAACATCTCTCTGAAATATCTATCAAGAATCGGTCCATATATATTCTTTCCATGGGCCTTGTTGTCTGATACACGTATGTAGGTACAAAAATGCTGTTAGTGAGGATCTTCTTGTTATTTTTCTAAGTCCGTGAGAGGCTTTTCTCTCTCACAGAAGAGGTAGCAGGGAATGTAAACAACCAAGCCACCTGCAACCTTGGAAAGTCTTGTTTATGGTATAGTAGAAAATATTTTGATAATGGATGTTTTAGGATTTTGGCCAATCACCCCCAAGGGGTGGCTGGTCCTTTGTCCAATTAGACTATGAAGAAAAAAGTCTATAAAAGAGTTTGTAAAATAATTAAAATCATCAATCTTGCTGCACAATTCCTGCCTGCTGGATCTTCTTCTCCTCCTCCTCCCTATGGCTGCGGGACACGGTGATATACCGTAGGAACCAGGCCTGCGGTAATACACGTATTGCAGTATCTCCACTGTAACAGGGGTGTTGAGCCTGGAGAAGGCTGTGTGGGGTGCCTAAAGGGGCTCCAAAAGAGCTGGAGAGGGATCTGGGACAAGGGATGGAGGGACAGGACACAGGGAATGGCTTCCCACTCCCAGAGGGCAGGAAGGGATGGGATATTGGGAAGGAATTCTGCCTTGTGAGGTTGGTGAGGCCCTGGCACAGGTTGCCCAGAGGAGCTGTGCCTGTCCAATCCCTTGAAGTGTCCAAGGCCAGGTTGGACTGGGCTTGGAGCAACCTGGTCTAGTGGAAGCAGTCCCTGCTCATGACAGGGGGTGGAACAAGGTGGTCTTTAAGGTCCCTTCCAACCCAAACCATTCCATGATTCTATAATACAAACTAGATGTACTAGTTTGAAAACAAACTAGTGGGAGACACCGAGTCAGAATAACAATTTAATAGGGAAATAAAAGGAGGGGGGAAGAAAAAAACCAAAAGTGGATAACACTGGGTTAAACTGACAGAGTTAGGATACAACCTGGCACCCTGTTAGTCAGGGTGGTGGTAGCAGTCTGGTAGAATGGTGGCTGCAGTCCTCCCGAAGTGGCGGTTCTGTAGAAAAAGGGTCTGCTCCTCCTCAGAAGGTCCAGTGGTGGCTATGTAGCTCCTGTCCTCTGGAAATCCAGTGGGAAGCGTTGTCTCTGGTGTTCAGTCTCAGATTATATCCACGATGGGATGCTTGGTTCCTCCCTCTGGGTGGAGCATCTCACAATGCGGTAATGAGTCATGAGGCCAAGTGTTGATTAGGCTGATTAACAGAAGATAGTCCGGAGGGAGTTATCTCTGAGTCATGCGGCAGGACAATGATGGGCCATTAACAGAAAGATAGTCTGGGGGGAGGAGGCAAGGAAACACTGCCCCACCTGATTTCAACGGCTCATGAGGATGGTAATAGAATACACTGCAACCCAGGACACTAGATTATTCCCTTTTCTCCCTTGAGCCAGTCTGGTTATATCCATCCTACTTTCAAACAATTTGTATGGACTTTGAACACAGCACTACTGTGAAGATACCGGACTATCATGGAAAATATTTCCTTGCAGAAATATTCCTCATGAGTTTTGTAGGAAGTTGCACAGCCATGCATCCTTCCTGGCATCACAGCACTTTTCCTGTACAAGCACCATCCTGTCTCCAGCCTGGGTGCTGGCCCATTTTGCAGGTTGTAAGCAGGTAACAGAACCTCCTGGTCTCCAGGATGCAAGTTCACTGTTTGATGGTTTGTTGTGGGCAAAGCAAAAGTGAGTTTCCACCATGACACTCAGCATTAATAACCCAAAAATAAACTGTAATGTTTAGAGCGGGAACAGCTTGTCATGGGAATACATTTCTTCTCCCTGGTAGGAACACACAGAGTATGGAAGGACATGCCAAGTCTTCAAGATCTGCAGTAGGAAGTTGAGTCTGTCTCCAAGCAGACAGTGCCCACTTGCCAAACATACCAAATTCACAGAGAACAACCCCTCTGTAAGCCACTGCTGTGGTTTAGGAACAGCACTCCCCAGTTTAGTGCTCCCACAGAGACTCTCCTAACCACACTGCTGCTCGCCCTGGGCATGAGGTGGATGGTGTGGAATAAGGGGTGGATAATGTCCAGCAGCTGGAGAACACAAGCTGTGCATATTGCACCACTGCAGCCAGACACAGACACACTACACAGCCTCGCCCCACTGGCTCTACAGCATCCCACTCACCTAGAATCAGAAGCAAGTGGAACCATCCTCCCTTACAACCATCAAGGCTAATTCTCCTACACTGAGTTACATTTGTGGGTAGGCCTTGCTGGCATTTGATGTTTTGGAACACAGCAGTGTGGTCTGGCCTGCCTCAGCACCGCTCTTTTTCTGGGATTGCCCCATAGAAAGCAAGAACTGCTGGTTTTTATTTCTTATTGCTTTTAAAGCTCCTAATTTTGCACCACCATGTGGGTACTGTATATGTTGCAGAATCTCCTTACACAGAATCCCTGCTCTCAGGGCTTATAATTTTAATATATGATTGATATGCACAACCCTTTTTCTAATGAGCAGTGATAAATAATACCAATTACATACTTAATATGAGCATACTTGCCCTTCATTTATAGTTGCTGTTTTCCACTCATAACAGGAGAGGTTTTTGTCTCACCTATATATTTACTAATCATTTTCCCTCCTGTGTTAACATTTCCACTGCTATTTGACATTTCATTCTCAAGATTTTCTCTTCCAATTATTTTTTATTAGCTGTGATTTTGTGTCTTTTATTAGAGGTGCAGAGGGCCATCTGCCAGAAATTCAACCCCTGCTGCAGAAGCTTTTTGTCAACATCTTCACCTAGACATCCAAGCACTTTGGGTTGGTTAAGGTCATTATTTTTATTCAAACTGAAAACCACTGGCATTTCCTCATTATTTGCTCTCAAATACTCTTTAGCTATTTCCACATTTTGCTCAGTTGCTCACAGTCCCCCCTGACTTGCAGTGTTAATGGTTACACAGTTGTTTCCTCTAATTGAGCAGTGACCCGTTAGCTTCCCAGACTATTTCTACTCTTCACTACTTCAGGCTAATTTGCAGTCCCTTTTGCAGCTGGTGAAGCTGCATTGGTTGTATTATGGAGAGCAGCAGGCTCTTTTTCTGAGACTGCATACCAGCTCCTTTAACTCCAACCCAGTTCTTTTCCCCTTTCTAGCACTCTATCTTTGATGTTAGCAGGGTGCTAAATCTCAGTTCTTTGGCCATTCAGATGACTGCAGCTGGGCGCTGTCACTTCCCTACTCAGTAAATGCTTATCGTTCCTCAATAACTCCTTGCTACTCAGCAAAGCAATCATTTTGCAGCTGCTGTTTTCATTTTAACATCTGTTTCTTTCATCTTGCCAGTTCTTGGGTTAAAGAGGAAAGTTTTGTCTTAGTTTCCTTTCCACTTTTTCATTTGTGTTGGAAAAAGCTTAGGTCTCTTCAAAAAGATATTTTCAAAACACCTTATCAAAGCAGCTCTTTGATACTCTGCCTAGTTTGAATTTTCCAGAGTCACTCTTTCTATCAAGTACTTTGGGCAGGATTATGATAGATGTATACCATTAAGGTCACTGGAAGCTAAAAAAGAAATGGAAGAAATAGTTTTGGTCCTTCTCTTCTGATGACTGTCCCTGAACTGTTCCTGAACAATCTGCACTGCGCTGTCCTGCTCTGCACAGCCTGGGCAGCTCATGAACACTACTTTGTTACCATAGAGGGTTTCAGGCCAACAGCAATAAAATCCAGACCCTCCACTAGCAAAATGCTAATCCCTGGAATTATTGCTTCTCTATTTTGTGTCCCAAGCCCTACACTTCTCTGGATTCACTCCAGACCTGCTTCTTGAGGCTCCCCAAACAGCAGATGCTTTTGGCTTCCCACTGCCTCGACAAAAGGGGCAGGCAGAGAGATTGGCTGCTATAATTGCCTTAAACAACCCTGTGCCAACTTGAAACCAGGACAGTGCTGGAGAAGGGCAAAACAGTCAAGTTATGTGCAGGGCTGCCACAACCCTGAATCAGAACAGTACAGGTCAAAAAAGGAGGTTCCACTAATCTGCAATTTCCAGGCCAGAGCTTTGTATTTCAAAGAGCAATTGGAGACTTGGCTCACTCTGATTTGGAACAAAAGCCACGTGTTTCCTAGTTCCCTCACAGAGGAAATCACTATCTCATCAGCAGCTTGCACCAGAGCCAAAAGCCCCAGGAGCCAGAGCTGTGGCTCAGCACAGGCTCTGAACATGAGGAGCTGGGACATGTTGGGATGAGATCCAGTTGAGCCAGTGGGAAAGCAATTCCTCCAGCAGCCCAGCTGGCTCCTGGGGGAGCACCAGCACAGCAAACATCTCCTGTCCATCAGCATTCCTATTTCCCAGCAGCATTCACAGCTTCTCCTCTCCCCTCCACCTGGAAAGATGGTTCTAAACTCAGGAGAGATTTGTTGCTCAGAAAAGTGTCTGCTAGCTCCCAACACTCTTATGGTATTGTCACTAAGGCCAGACTTCACTTTCTTACTTAATTCTCCTCCAATCCTACCCTTAAATACACTGCAATCTTTCTCAGTCATGTTCCTGCAGACTACCTTCCTAAATTCAAATTAGTGTCATTTAGCATTTCTTGATTCCATTCACATCATTCCTCAGGAATTTTCTGTGACAGCAGTATTTGAGCTGTACATTAGAATTGGATTAATGCTTTAGAGACAGAGCAGTTCCTCTTAGGTTCCTATGCACTACTGCCATAGGATTTGACTGATTGAGTTAAAAAGAAAAAGAGATTGAAATTAATTTTATTTTCATAATTTTGTACTAAACAACTGAGAATAACCTCCAGGAAACAAACATAATGGTTTTCTTTTTTATGTTTTCAAGAGTTTTAAGCATTAGTAATGGGATGCCTTAATAAAAAAGAGATGTGTCATATTCTTACAAATAAAAATTAACAAGCAACTATTAAAACCACTTTTGAATCTAGTGACAAAACCTCATCATTATAAATAAAAGAATAACAGGGAGTTACACTATGATTCAGCAATGCACACAGGTCATCCAGCCTGAAGCCAGGGATCTTTACAAGCCCCCTTCACTATGACTGAAATGAAGTATAAACCTATATACTGCTGATTAAGGTCATACACTCATATGTCCTACCAGTCAGGCTTGTGTTACTCTCTGCAGACATGCAGTGGTTGTCTAGATGGATTACCAAGACTTCTGAAAATTCATAGCCACCCAAGGCAATAATATTCCATTTTGTTCAGTTCTTCACTGGTGATTGCAGGCAGTTACGGTTCCTAACATCACACACTTGCTTTAATATAAAGTTTGATTACAGAGTTATGTTTCTCCAACACTGAGATTTGTTTAAAATGTTTCCTCATTCTGCTAACAAACATAAACCATCTAATAGTCATTTTAACATTGATTTTAATTTCTTCTTTTTATATGGGTATTTTATTAAAATTCAAATATTGTCCTTTCATTTACACCTTTTACAAGGCATTTTTCTCTTAACTGATGCTTAGCACTGTAAGATCCCTGAAAGTTTAAGGATTTGTGTTTAGAAGGCATTTCATTATTTATTGAGTATTTAAAATTTTAATGCCGAACTTTCAATTTTGCAAGTAATTTAAGACCACATTATCTCCAATTTTTATTCTTTTAAATACAGTAGAAAGTTTTTCTCACATTCTTCCACTCTGGTTTGCACATCACACCATTCAGTGAAATGTGCCAGTGGATAGAAACATGCAGGTAAGGTTTTTTTCCTCCCTGAATCTTCCCCTTTAAATAGTATTTCTTGATTCATTTATAAAAGAACCACAAGTTTGGAAGAGGTTTTTCCATTCCAAATATAATGTGCAGGCAAATAAGTAAATTGCAATAGCACAACTATTTGCTTGGTTTGGTTTTTTCAATAAAGCATTGGTTGCTTTGCCACTTACAGTAAGTTCTTTTTGAGGCTGGATGTTTGCTTTGCATCACTTACCTTGGCTCTCTCATACCTAAAATGATCCTTGCTGAACAGCCATAGGTCTTTGGTGTTAGAAGTATCAAGCCAAAAATTCAGATCAAAAGGACAAGAGTTTCCAAAAATATGAAAGTTATAAAATGAAGAGTAAGGTCCGAGCTGACTCATACCTAATGTCTAATAGGCTAAAGCCTTTTATTAAAATATTCCTAAATTTGTACACTCTTCTAAATTCACCCACAATGAATCTCTGAACATCCCCAAAAACCTGTTGATTTTGCAGCTTTGAAGTATATGAATCTAGAGTCTTGTTACAGTGGGGATACTGCAACACGTGTATCAGACAACGAGGCCCGAGGAAAAGTAATATATCTGGACCGATTCTTGATAGATGTTTCAGAGGTGTTTATTTCTCCAGCCGCATGGCCGGGGCTCTGCCGAGGAACTGCTCAATCACGGGACTTGAGGGTCCTTGCCCGCGCAGGGGAGCACAAAACAACCAATGGGGAATGAGGTTGACCAGGGGCAGGGAAACCCCATGCCTCCCCCCTCGGGCCCCTCTCCCAGGACCACATGGCAGGGGGGAAGGGACCCCAACATTTCACCCATTTATTTTTAACAAGAAGAGATTTAAAACTTAGCATTGAAAACAACTGGATAAACATAACAAGAACAGTTTCAAAACAAAACAAGCCACCCTCCTGAGTCTTTAAATGTCCAAACAGATTCTCTGGAACATTTTAAGCCTGACAGAAGGGAGACAGGAGTCTCCGAGCATGCTTAGTGGGGAAACTGAGGCAGGAGAGGGTTTCTTCCATTTGTACCTGTTGGAACTCTAAACGACAATAGTTAATTTCTTCCTTCCCCCTCTTCATCCCCCACTCGGCATTGGAAAGGGATTTTTGGGGAAACAATTGGCAAAGGCATGGTTTTGTGAGGGAAACCATGGGTGAAAAAACGGATTGGGAATACACTGGGGGTAATAGGATATAGGGTAAAAGGGAAAGGTGGGATTAGGAAAGAGAGACTGTAGGGGGAGCTTCTAATGGAGATATTGTCTAACATGGCTACAATTTTTAGCATATATACTGCCAGAAACACTATTAGGTCCAGTGACCTCTGCTGCTTGTAACCCTTTCCTTCCTTGGATTATTTTAAACTCTACTATTTCTCCATTTCCTAAGCTTGGGATATATTTTTCAGGGTTATTCTTTTTAATAGCATTCTATGAATGAATATGTCTTCTTGCTTGCCACATCTTGTTATAAAACCATAATTTTGTTTAACATGACACCAATTTACTATTCCTAAAATCTTAGCTACGATGATTTTTTCCTTTTTCTGAGTGGCTGCTGTTTTCTGTCTCGCTGTGTACCTGGTTTCACCTTCTTTTTTGCTTGCTCCCATGTTGGAACTGTCAGGGCTGCCAGGGCCGTCGGGGCTGCTCGTGCCTGCGTGCTCTTCCCAGGGTCGCATTCGGGGTGGCACGGGCCGGGCCGGGCCATACCACTTCTGCCTGGGGCCATGCCCACATCTCGGCCGGGCCTCCAAGTGACGAGCCTCCTGCGCCCTGCTCCAGCACGCGTTTTGGCTAGGCGCGGCTCTGCTCCGCCGCCAGCCGCTGCCCGTGCGCCACCCCTCTCACGGGGCTTGCTCCACCACGCGCTGCACACGGCCGGGCGGGCCCGCGCCACGCCTCACTCTGCCGCCGACACTGCAGCTCGCGTCACTCCACCCGCATGCGAGAACTGCCTCGCTGCTCCTCGGAGAGCGCTCGGTCCATGTGGCCTGGGTCGCATGGTCCCTGAAGCAGTTTTAACTTCGCAAGGACACAACTGACATTGTTCAGCAGTCTCGGTAATTAAATAATATTCACGAAAATATTCTTCCATCGGCACATATTTTGACTCAGAAATTAACTGCGTCCAAACAGTCTTCCAAAAGTCTTTGGTAAGAATCAAATCCCAAGAAACATAGAAAAAGTTCTTAACCACCCATGACAGGAAGTGTTTCAGTTCTTTTTGAGCTTTAATTAAGCTAAAATTTTCATACTCTTGTTCAAGAATCTTTTCAAGTTTAAGATAAATGTCCATATGTGGCTCTGAGAGCCAAGAGTCTTTCCACGGTTCCTCCATAGTTTAGAGATGGAACAGCAAAACGAAAACAAGAAGAGAAATCCAGAGTTTACTCACAAATCAGTCGCTGTCCTTAGGGACCAGGGATCGCTCTGCTTGCATTATCTACCATTTGTTACAGTGGAGATACTGCAACACATGTATCAGACAACGAGGCCCGTGGAAAGAATATATATGGACCGATTCTTGATAGATGTTTCAGCGAGATGTTTATTTCTCCAGCCGCATGGCCAGAGCTCTGCTGAAGAACTGCTCAATCACGGGACCCAAGGGTCTTTGCCCATGCAGAGGAACACAAAACAACCAATGGGGAATGAGGTTGACCAGGGGCTAGGGAAACCCCATGCCTCCCCCCCAGAGCCCCTCTCCCAGGACCACATGGCAGGGGGAAGGGACCCCAACAGAGTCTTATTTTCCTGATTGCACATTTAAATCTTCCAGTTCCAGAGGATATCCTTGAAAAACATTTAATATAGTCTGGAACTTAATACCATTTTTCATAAGCTGCTTTCCTTTCAACCCTTGATACTTACCAAAAATATTTTAATTGCACCTCATCACCATTCTTTTTTTTCATGCTACAAACGTCTGGAAAAAGCACTACAATAGACCACATTTTTTTTCACAATGTCCTGTGTTTTCTTGGATTTTTCACAATATTTCTTTATGCTGAGAAAAGAAAAGGAGGCTCGGGGGGAGCATTTCCTTCCCTAAAACTGCCTGACAGAAGGTTGGAACCAGGTGGGGCCAGGCAACAAGCAACAGGACATAGAGGAAATAGCCTCAAGTTGTGTCAGGGGATGTTTAGGTTGCGTATTAAGGAAAATCTTTTCATGGCAAGGGTTGTATGGCACTGGAACACGCTGCCCAGGGCAGTGATGGAGTCACCATTCCTAGACATGTGGGTGTGACACTTGAGGAAATGGTTTAGTGGTGGCCTTGGCAGTGCCAAGGTGGGCTGATGGTTGGCCTTGATGATTTTAGAGGTCTTTTCCAGTCTAATTGGTTCTGTGATTCTAAGATTAGGGCAGAGGTAGGGTGATACTTAACTTTTGTTAGAAATTCACAGTTGCAGAAGGGGAAGCCCTTTTTTTAATCCCTAGAAAACATTTAGAGTACTGGGAGGGACCAATCTGATTTTTATTTATGCCTCAACATGTGTTATTCCTGTAAGAGCTGTACGTGTGCTGGCAGCCCTGTCCTGGGAAAGCTTCACCTGGCAGCCAATCAGGGCAGAGAAAGCTCCCGCCATCGGGCTGTGAGCGAAATGCCCAGATGCCCAGGAAGAATGTCTGCAAAATTGGGCTAGGGGAGGAGCCTCAAAACATGAAAACAATTAACTGCAGCACAATGGGAGCCATTCGCTTTTGGGTCTTTTTGGAGGGAGGGAGGCCGAGCCCCTCTCTCCCCTTTGCTCTTTTCCTCCCTGTGGTCCTGCTTCCCTGCCTGTGCCTGCTTCGCCCTGCTTCGCCGTTCCTGCGGACCAGCTTTCACCACGAGGACTTGGTGCTCCACTGCCTCCCCATTAGGGCGGGCGCCACCGCAGCCATCCGCCCCCGCTGTGTTTGCCGGCCGCAGCCGCTGCCGCTTGTGCCCAGCCGTGAGCACCGCCACTGTGTTTCCTGTGCTGCTGCTTCACCAACCTGCTATAGCACCAGCCCGTAGTGACCAGCCTGTTGCTGCCACTTGTACCCAGCCGTGACCACCGCCGTTATCCCCGCGTTGCCCGCGGCACCTGACTTGCAGCCGCTGACGCCCGCAGCCACCATGCCCCGACTCTGAGAACCTGCAGCTGCTCCAGAAGCACGCCCGTAGCCACAGCAGCCTGTTCTCCTCTGACAGAAGGGACACACAGCCTGGTGCTGCTCGGAAATCGCGCCCAGCCCACAGTTCGCAGCATGCGCCCGAGGTTCCTGTGTTAACGCTGTCCCTATTGTCTACTTCTTTCTGTTTATCTCTCTTTTCCCTCTCTGCTCTCTTTTCTAGCCCACTTCGGTAGGCTCACTTACCCTTTTCTATCAATGAATGGTTCTCAGATAGAATATTGCCGCATTTGCGCTTTATTTTCATCTGAAAAATCTATCAAAAATAATCTTCCCCGACTCCCTTTATATAGTGGAATGGGACAAGTACATACAATGAACTTTCCTTAGCGTGCCATTAATTAGCATTATTATTATGTTTGCATTATTTTACCACTGAGGAATCTAATTGTGATACCCCCACGCAAAAACTGAACAAAAAGAGAGCTTTCTTCCCCAAAAGCTTACAAGTCAAGCAAAAAGCAGCTCAAATCAAGCAAAGGATCGTGGGTGACAATGGGTCAGTCTTGGTCAGAATACTGCCAAAGTCCTCAATGGGCAAGTCAGAATTCAAAAGTTTTTCCCTTGTGAAAAACAGCTATTATAGCATTGGCTTTCGCGGGTAGTGAAATGTAGGAAATGTTAAATGTGTGGCATGTTAAGAATAACTTCACTATGCAGATATTTACTAGTTAACATTATAACTGGGGTCAAAGTTACAAGATGCTTATATAGCTTGAGTTATAAGATACCTATATAACCTGATTCATAATTTTCCATACCTGTAAAATCTGAATCATAACCTTCTATACATTGTAATAGCTAGTATATGGTTAACTAATCGTTTAATGCTTAAATAAATGGAAACTCTCCAGGTGGATAATCTCAAAAATAGACAAGTATAGCTAGATAAGAGAAGCAGCAGGATGTGCTAATGAGAAAGGAATTCAAACTGGTGGGACCCAGAAAGACCTAGGAACACCATAAATGCACATGCTCCAAAGACAAAGTTGAAAAGTTCACAACAAGGAAGAACTCAAGCCTTCATCAGACAAGACCATCAAAGACCCCCACAATCATAATACACATGCTCTAAAAGGTGGGTCGGGGGAGGAACATGTTAATCCCTTCAAAAAAACTTGTAAATTAGTTCTCAAAAAAAATATATGCATATGCATTGTAGTTTATTAGTATGCATGATGTGAAAGCATATAGCTGGGGAATTTCTGTACGTGGGGGTGCCTCTGGCTATGAGCTAAGCACCCAGCACTGTCTGTTTGCTTTAAATGACCTTTGTCCCCTATTGTCTCTTACTAAATTTGTAAAACCCCTAAAAAGAGGAGTGGGCTTAGTTTCTCACATCTTAAAAGAAAGTAAAGGTGGGTTTTACCCGTAAGGGTGAAGGTGCACATTCAGCTAAAAAGACCTGGTAAAATAAAACATGGAAGAACAAACTTGCCATGGAGAAATCCACCATGGACAGATTTCCATCTGGGCTTTTCTAGGGTGGAAGGACACACCACAGCACACAAACATTGAGCACTGGCTTATTGCTGTGGTGAGTTGTAATCCTCCATAGCATGGGAGCCTAGGAGGAGAGAGGACATGACACACACCATACCATGAACCAAACAGCATTGAACCTTCAGCCAAAATTCAGTAGGATCACAGTGATGTGACTGCAGACGTTTGGCAGTATCTAATGATTACCTTCCTGCCAAATGCTTCATGAGGTTCTGGATTTACTTTTGGACTACCCAGGATGAAAGGCAGCAGCATTATAGGATTTTTTGGTTCCAGTTTACTCTCTCTTGCATGTGGAGATACAGCTAGAAAGCAGAAGTGAGGGCACTGCTAAACTCATGTCAGAAGTAGATGCGCTAACACTGCTGGGCCGCAAACCATGGCAGGCAGTACAGCCTATAACGAAACAGTCAGCATAGAAGAAAGGCATGCTTGGTATGTACCTGTGATAGTTAGTGCTAGCTTCTAGTTTTGTAATGTTATTAAGAAACATAGATATGGTTATTATAGTGATTGCTGCTTATGTGAGAATTTATTTTTAGTAACTGCTGAAAAGGTATAAATACTCAGCTCTGTATCAATAAAATTGGCTTATTGCATCCAAGCAATCTGCCCCATCTCTTTCATCACCAACCATCACGCAACACTTGCAAGCCAAATTAAATGTAGTTTAAGCTGACACTTTCTTCCTAGAGGAGGTTTTTAGACTTTCAAAACTGTATAAAATCACTGAAAGCAGGAGGTTGCAATGGCACAGGTTAGAGATCTCTGGAGAGCTCCAGAGCAGGAAAAAGGTGCGAAGAGATTTGGCAAAGCTTGAACCTGTAATGAAGTTATGTCAGATGAAAAACGACATTCAGAAGAATCTTTTCTACTACCTTAACTGCTGTAGTGAAAATTAAATAATAAATCATTCTCTGACAGAAAGCAATTTTAAAAAATAATTTTAGAACTGGACTCCAACAACAATCATGTGCTTTTTGCACACCTTTCACAACACAATTTAGTAGAATGGCACTTTATTTTGGTGGTCAGCAGCTGGCCTGAAGGCCTCACAATCATAATTACTCTCATTTTATAACTCCCTGTTTTATAACTGAAATAATTAAGATATAACTGAAATTATATAAGTACTTTGACTGGTAGGTTACGTAATCTGGCCAGTATAGGCGGTTGGAGAGCAGGCCCAGGCCGTTGGGGACATAAGCAGCTATTGGCTGGTTGGCCGGGTGGCAACTGGTTCAGCCAATAGGGATCGACCATGTGGACCTTCAGATCTCTTTAAGTAAAGGAGGATTCAATAAAAGTTGGCTGTTGTGCATGAACTCAGTGAGTCTTGTCGCTTGTCTGTCTCTGAAACTACGACAGTTGGGGACCCCTGGACGTGACACAACAGCTGCCGTAGGTATAGTGGGGAGACAGAGGGGACAGCGGGAAGAGCTGCCCGCAGCCTTTGAGCTGCAAAGAGCAGCGGGATAGCCGCGGGGCAGCGGGGAGAGATGCCCGCAGCCTTTGAGCTGCAAAGAGTGGTGGGATAGTCACAGGGAAGCGGGGACAGCTGCTGCCAAGTCTCTGGCCACTGCCAAGCAGCTACTAGCAGGCATTCTGTGAGCATGCCTGGCAGTGCTGGCTGTGAAGTTTCTGTGGAAACAGAAACAGAGTGTCCTGCAACTACATCGAATGCGCCTGCACAGCCATCACAAAAACGCTCGCCTGAGACAGACACACTATCAGAAGTGCCCGATCCCTGCTTAAACATCATGCCTGGAAATAGCGGTGAACGACGAAGTCCTAATGTCGCCACTGCCACAGCAGCAGACATGCCGCTATTACCAGAGCTGGAGCTGTCCCCAGAATGTATACCAACAAAGGACATGAGAGAGACCAGAAGAGAGACCCAGAGCCATCATCCCCCTTCGGAATACCAAAATATCGTCACCGTTGCTACACTGCTGATAGCCCTGCATGGACAGCACCACAACTAGACACACTTACACAGGCAAAAGCCTCGCACGCCTTCTTCCATCAAGGTGTCTGAGCTCTAAGTTTCCCATGGTTCTAAAGTTTCCTGTTCATAGAGTTAAGTTGTTAAGTTGTAACTTTTAAGGTAATAAGCCTGCCGCATGCCACTTTGAGAGTTTGTATCACTGGTAATCCCATTTGACAGCTTTTGCATATGATTGGTACATCACCAATGATACAACGGGATACATCTTTGGTTGAAAGGGCCTAGGCCCGTTGAGCCGTGTTTGTCACCCTGTCTCCAAGGGCCCTGGAGACAGGATGACAGATGCTGCTTTTATATTTAAAAACAAAAAGGGGGAATTATTGTGGTGGTCAGCAGCTGGCCAGAAGGCCTCACAATAATGATTAATCCCATTTTATAACTCCCTCTTTTATAACTGAAATAATGAAGACATCACTGAAATTACATAAGTACCCTGACCAGTGGGTTATGTAATCTGACCAGTATAGACGGTTGGAGAGGAGGCCCAGGCCACTGGGGACGCAAGCAGCTATTGGCTGGTTGGCCAGGTGGCAACTGGTTCAGACCATAGGGATCGACCGTGGGGACCTTCAACTCTGTATAAGCAAAGGAGGATTCAATAAAAGTTGGCTGTTGTGCATGAACCCAGTGTGTCTTGTCAATTGTCTGTCTTCGAAACTGCGACAGCACCTCATATAAAGAACAAAAAAACTAAGGATTTTCACGTGTGCTGGTTTCAATCCAGAAGAAGAGTTCAGCGTGGTTGCTAAGAGTTTAAAAGAGATTAACTCATCTATTTCAGCTGAGTTAGATGCAAAATTAGAAACAATTTGCATCATAACATTACCTCTGTGCACTTGCTGGAAAATGAAACTGGATAGTTTGAAGTGTACCAAATTAAATACAGATAGCCTGACTAGTAGCCAGGACACCAAAGCACTACCTGATTTGCAGCTGTTGTAACTGAGCACATTACAGTTTCTCTTGTTTACATATCAGTACATTACTAATAAACTTGGCCTGCAGCTTCTGTGCTACGTTATGGGACACTGAACAAAAGAGAGCACCAAATCTTGGCATGGCCATATGTCTCATGGCAAATGACTTATAGGTGGGGCTTTTTCTTTACCTATTTCCAGACAGGTCACCAAGTTCTGAAAGAATTGAAGAAACAGCATCTCTAAGCAGAGGTGAATTGTTACAGTTCATCTTCTTAGTGCTACATTGATGATGCACCTGAGCAACTTTCCAGATACTATGGTATGGAAGAAAAGACTGAGAACCCAGCATCCCAAACCAGCTGTGGTAGACAGCCATTGTAAGCAAGAACATAGCTAGTCTCATTCAAGAGACAACAGTATTTATGTCCAATTAAATGGGCTAGATGGCTTCATCTAAAGTTTTAACATACACATTGAAAGCAAATGTAAAGTTCAGTGCAGATCGCAGACCCAGAAGCCAGCAAAGGGGGAAGATAGACCTTTAAATGTCACTGGAGCAGAAAGTTGTTTTGCAACCAGTCTTGCTAGAGAAAATAAGTGTTTAAATCTATATGGAGCAGAAACTACTTCTACTCTGATAAGATGCAGCTCTCCTCTACTTAAAGGGACACAGGTAAGAGATTAAACCTGCCAAGACCCTTGAAGACTCAAAAAGTTGAGAGTGGTTATAAAGTGGGGATAACCCATCAAGAGGAAAAGAGGTGATCATAAAGGCCAATGCCTTTATCACCTGTGTCCAGGGAATAATAGTGAGCTGAATTGGGAAACGCAAAGTATCTCCCGTGATGCAGATTGCCAGTAGGAAACACAAACACATTTAGGGGTGGGATTTTTTAATTTCTTCATGTTTTAGGTGTTAACCTCTAATGGCAGGTATTTTCAGGCTGTAAGACTGGGATACTGCTTGGCCAGGATCAACATCTCAAGCCAACTGAAAAGAGCCTTTTGAACTGATCTTTATCTTAGAGCAGAGTGGGGAAATGCCTTTCTAATTAAGTGACCCTTTTTTTGCACAGAAGTTCTCAGCACAAATGGAGAAAAATTCTAAGGAGGAGCATGGAGAGCAAGGAGCAAGTGAGGCAGGACTGTGTGAGTGCAGGAAGCAAAGCTGGTCAGGGAGCAGAATTTGCTGTGATTCCAAAAGCCAACAAAGGTGACTGAATCCACATCTGGAAGCAGTGACTGACCTGCAACCACACCATGGATTGGGGGAGGGTTGGGTATTAAACCTTAATTTTATTATTTTATCTAATCTCATGTTAAAAAAAACTAGTTACACTAGTGGGTAATTTAATATACTTTCTTTAAAGTTAAAGAGAATTTCAAGTCTTCTCTGAATGCCTAGCAGTAACGTGTAAGTACACCAGCCTCAAAGGTTTGGCCATAAGGGACCTGTTAAAAAAACACAACAAATTATTAATTGGACACCTATAATCTTAGATTCCTTGTCCTCAGCTGCAACAGTTTCAGCACATTTCATTTAATAAACAGTCTTAATATGCTCCACTTAAAGTCTCTAACTCACTGGTTTTATTCTGCCATGAGTATGGAAACATTTATGTAAACATTATAAAACTGTCAGTAACATCACCTCTTCTTTTACCTCAAACATTTAAAAAGCTTTTGGGGTTTAGTTTTCTGCATATTACAAGTGGAGTTAAAGATTTACTACTATTATAGTCTGTGATACTGCCTAATAGTTCTTAGCCAGTTTGATAGGGTATCCATATCCATAAAATTTGAGTTACATTACAAGAAAAAAATTAGACTCCCCACATGGAGAGCTATAGTTTTGAAAATAAAGTGAAAGTGCATATAGAGGAAGCAGGAGAGAAAAACACTTTGTTGTGACTAACAGGGACAAAAGGAGTGATGAGATTACCTCACGCACTCTTTGCATACAGTGCATTAGAGCACTGTCATAAAAAACCTGCAATTTTTCATTGTTTTAAAAAACAGCTGCAGTTGCCTCAGTAGCCTGGTAAAATACTCAAAGTAGAAAACATCCACAAAATAGGCATGCTGGGACAAACATGGAACCATGCATTTAACATGTGCTGTCACAGACTTAGCCATCCATGGGAGCATGCAACCACACGCATGTTTGCAGCCTTGGATATGTGTGAATTGAGCAAAGGATTTGCGGAATACTATTGATCTGTGCCCTTTCTCTCTTTGGCATATACATGCTACACTCACGCCTAAGGTCTGGCGGGTTTGCTCCACTCTAGTGACACAAAGCCATTGTAAATCTTGCTCAGTTGCGTGGTGAAATTGGATTTACTGCACTTCTGAATCCCCAAAACATGAGAAAGCATCTGGAACCTACCAGTAAGCCTGGCCTTGTGCTTCCCATAAAAGCAGTATGTGCACCAGAGATGATCTATTTGCAGTGTATGTTGTATTCCTGCCATCATTTTTCTCTCTCAGAACACCTTCACTAAAATGCCTTTACATTCTCTGAACAATATTTTACTCATCATACATGAGAAATCTTTTAGTTTAGCTTAACCTAGAAACCTTGTAATTTATGACAAATACTATTTTTTAACTGATAAACAAATCCATGGCTGTGACTATTTAGTGAAATACCCTGGTGTACTAACTGGCAGCTCTTCAAATTATTACAATTACATTACGAGTCTGAGCAGAGTTAGCGTGGGGGAACTTGCTTCTTCAGTAAGAATCAAACAGCAAGCTGCTAAAGCTGAGTTGTACTTGTGAATTTCAGTTAATATATTTGTCAGTGATTGAGGCACAGACCCAGACTGGCAGGGAATCTGAATCATTTATTCAAAGAAATTAGCTGGTTTTATACACTTTTCCAAGGCACAGTATTTCCTTACATGGTAATTCTCACTACATGACCTATCCCATGTTGCCACATCAGCCATACACTTTCTAAATGTCCTTCTATGGGGTGATCACGCGCTGTTCACCCGTCCGTCAGCTCTTGGCAGAGGAGGACCCATAGAGGTCTGCCGTGTGACACCTCTTCCCCCCAGGGTCTGGCGGAGACAAGCTTCTCTGTGCCTCCATGTGCTCCTTTGTGCTGCCACGTGCTTCTTTGTGCCTCCATGTGCCTCTGCAGGCAGGTCCAACAGCCCGCAACCCAATTCTATCTTATCTCTCCCCAGAATATTTTACCTGAATTTCACTGTTTGTGATATTTCAGTCCAGCTGAAACCAGAAGAAAATTAAAAAGCTTCAGTATTTAGGAGGGGAATAGCCCAATATCTCATGCTATTTCCCCTTCCATTGCGCAAGTCAATTCCATACACATGTGCCCTGAAAGTGCAGCAGAGTATTCATGTTGGTGATGAGCGTTCCATGATTACAGGAGCAGAGCAGCGTGCCCAGGTCCTGCACTGTCAGCACTAGTCCCCAGAGGCACAGTGCTCAGAGACACACAGTGCTGAGAACTTCCCTTATGGCCCTGAAGTCCATATTGCTATGGCAGCTGACAGGGTTGAAGCACGGACCAGGATGATCGGATCAATTCTGGAGCACGCCCTGCAAACACAAAATCAAAATTTTTGTGCAGCAGCATGAACACATTTTGGTGCTGTATTATTTCAAAGCCTTTTTTGATAGATTTTCCTCTTGAGGTCCTTTTAGTAGATAGGTTTATTGAATTAAAACTTTCTCCTACTCCCTGTGACGATCAACCATGTTCAGTGAGAGCATAAAATACATAAAATACAACACGCCAGGAAGAGAGAATAACTGAAGCTTCGAATGAGGGCTGCCACATACTATCAGTCTTGTCTAGATACAAACATTTAATGTTTAAGGTGTGAAGTATTTTCAGTAACACCACTTCAATGCTTAATTTTATTAATTAAGCATTTATTTATTCATGCTTAATTTAATTTTTTTAGAGAATTAAACTACTACTTCTATTCATGTCGGTACTGCGCTGTAGCTGCCCAGCCCTGTTCAGTATTTAGCTCCTATAAAATATTTACATATCCTGTAAATATTTTTTCTTCTCCCACTAAGAAATTAAACCACTTAAAATGTCATCAGCCTCTACTGCTTTATACTCAACACTAAAAATACAGGTAAGAATTGACACTGGGATATGTTTATCCACAGCAGCTTACGGGACTAATTACTCAAGAGAGACCAAGTCCTTATACTTTAATGGAGAGCTTAATGGTCAGAACAGAAGAGGATGTTCAGTGACAGTGTCAACATCTGTTCAGCAGAAGAAATACAAAGGCAGCTGGGGAAAAGAATAAGGTGATCTGAATGGCAGGGTGATCTCCAAATCTAAAGTAAAGGTCCTTGAAAAGGCATAAATAGCAAAGCACTAAACTTATCTTTTCTTAACAAGCCATTCACACATCTTAAAGTAGAGTGCACATTACAAGAAGAAAGAAGGGTATCAAGATTTAAGAGAATAACAGACTAGGCCTACAGGATAAATGCAGAATACCTGGGAAAACCTTGCTTTACATTACAAGTAATTCCAGAAATTTTTGGGAGCATTGTGATCTTGTCTTCCAAGTCAATCAGACATCTGCCTGGAAATGATGACCCAAAGAGTCACTTTCCATGTAAAGAAATGAGCTGTGTGCACAGTCTTGCAATGATAACCCCCTCCAGGGGAGGTTTGAATTAGATATTAGGAAAAATGTCTTCAGAAATTTTTGTAAGAAAGGACTGTAAAGCATTGGAATAGGATACCAGGGTGATAGCTGTGGTGGAGTCACCATCCCTGGAAGTGTTCAAAAAACGTGTGGATCCAGTGGCACGTGGCAATGCAGTTTAGTGGTGGACATGGTACTGCTGGTCAACGGTTGGACTCAATGACCTTAAAGGTGTTTTCCAACCTTACTGATTCTATAATTCTATGATATTGTCATTATGACTAAGAATGCTCCCACCAGGTCAGAGGCTCATTGTTTCTCTGTCTGTTTCCTCCT
Source organism: Corvus kubaryi (assembly GCF_017639235.1). Lineage (NCBI taxonomy): Eukaryota > Metazoa > Chordata > Aves > Passeriformes > Corvidae > Corvus > Corvus kubaryi. The sequence continues at coordinate 336,997 of NW_024580661.1, read as the reverse complement.
CATCTAGGGAAGCAGGTGACTATTAATATAAGCACTGAAGAGTCGTTCAAATAATTTTGTTTATAACTTCATTATGTATTGTTTTAGCACAGTGGCAATATGCAGTATTTCATTTAATACTGTTAGATCTTGAAGACTTGCATTGGCTTTTAGCCATCTGACATACTATGCTTCATAATATCTATTGTGTTCATTCAGCATCTTTCCCTGTCTAGCCACCAAAAACCCTCTGAATAAATTGTCTCCCCAGCTCTGCTGCCCCTGTGAGCCAGACAGCACAGCTCCCTCCAGGTCAGGTCAGGTGGCTCCAAATCAGCATTTGATTTGATATCATTTGATAAGGAGCTTTCCAATTAAAAAGGTGCCTTGGAGTGATGGATACATGGTATAGCAGAAGTCAGAAGAAAAAGATATTTCCTGCAATGAAAACCCTTACTTTTGGCTACTTTAGAAAAATGAAAACCAATAAAGGCAAAGTAGAAAGCAGAGAGTCATGACTCTTCTGGATTTGCTTCAAGTGTATATAACAACATATCACATTTGGTTCAGGCTTGCCCTGGATCATTAATAGAGGGATGCTGACACTCATTTGTGCCTGGGCATGCCCTCAGTTGGAGTGGATGCAGCGTCACTTCCTATAGGCATCCTTATGGAAGCGTATTCGGTGGGTATTCATGCGCTGGCTGTGCGCACATGCCCGCTCCTCTTCAGAGGAGGGACACCAGGTAGCCGATGGAATGGGCTTGCATCAACCTGGAGGCAAAGAAGGTGAGAAGGGCTTCTGGTGTGTGTTCCAACAGGGTTATTGCAGGAGGGTCCAGGGACCAGAAGAGCCTCAACAGAGGCTGTGCATAATCCTTTATAGGGGGACAAATTTGAGCGGAGTAAAGGAAAGGGACCAATGGGATACAGATAAGGGGGAGGACACAACTTAACTATAACCAATACGGGAAACAGGGAGGCGGGAGTTACAACTGGGAGCCAATTGTCAACTGAATAACAAAGAACCTTCTAGAAAAGGAGGAGGCGGCTTGGGTCCTGGTGTCACCCAGGGGGATGCAGCTTATACTTCAGTGCCACTCATTGACCTGCCCTCAACTCCACTGTCCTGGGCAGGGAAATCTGCCTCTGTGTCCCTTTCGGAGCAGTACCCACTCAGCCCAGTCAGCTCTGGATGCAGTAGGCAGCGGGGACCAGCCTCCGGAATCCAGGAGACCAGAGGTCTGGCTTGTGGGTCCTTCCACGGGACCGCAGCAATAAAGGCAGGTGGTGGAAGAAGGAGGCAGGCTCAGTTCTGGGTGAAATCCGGAAGGTTTATTGTGCCTCCGAACAGAAGACCTCACCTACCGGGGGTGCCCAAAAATGAGCAACCCGGTGGGCTTGAACAAGAGGTTTTATGGAGGGGTGGCGACAAGGGAGGGAATCACAAAGGTAACCAATCAGGGAAGGGGAGGGTGCGGTCTATGGGATGAGGGACATACAAGGGAACCCATCAGGGGAAAGGAAGGGAGGGACCCTTTCCCCATGGCCAATCACTCAATGCTCCAGCCAGAGCTTTCTAGAAGCCTGGGAGGGGTGCCAGCGTGATTGGCAGGGGCCTAGGAGGAGACAAAGGAGGAAAGTAAGGCAATTACCATAAAACTGGGAGGGTACAAACTGGGTTGTTACAAAGGTACAGAAGCCAAGGGGAGACCCGGACCGAACCAAACCAAGCACACTCCCACAGAAATCCACCCATGGGATGGTCTCAACTTGATTGCCACTTGACTGCCACAGCCCAGAAGTGGTCTGGGCTACCGCAACATCTCCCCCGTTTTTGTTTATCATATTTTTGATGGTAGTCATTAGGATCTTTTTAACAACAACAAAGGCTAAACAAATTAAAATAATAACAAACACAATTAATAAAATATCTCTCTAAGATTGAGGCCCACCACCCCGAAAGTCTTGAGTTTTGGAAGAGATGCTGCAGCCATCCTCCTGTGTTCTTTGCCAAGTAGTCGATGTTCTCTTGGGCTTGGAAGATGGAATGGTTGAAGGTTTCCCTAAGCCATCATTCTGTCTCTAGCTTGATTTCCTCAACCATCTTCTTCATTTTGGCGAGCAAGGCATGGATGCTTTGGCTTTTCGATGATAAATTAAAACAACACATCCCCTCAAAGTCCTCACACACATGCCCATGCACTAGTAGCAGGAAGTTGATGGCCACTCTGTTTTTTGGGGTGGCCTGCCTGGTAATTCTCTCCTCTTCTAGGAAGTCACTAAGGGCATTGGAAGTGAAGTTCGGTTGCTTAGTTACCCAACACTCTAAGTGTCCCAATTCACTTAGAGCCTTTGCCGCCACCACCCAGGGCAAAAATACAGAAATGGCAATTCTTCTAGATTTTGACCAATGGTAAATGGTTGAATCACAATGTTCATCCAATTGTTCCGCACCCCTTTTGTGGAATTTTTGTTTATCCGAATTAGAAAGTTGGGTCATGTTGGGCGAAGCAAGGGACAACCCCCCTAGGGTGCACGGATCTCCCACAAGGTGAGAGGGAATGCCGGCCCAAGGTCAGTCACCGCAAATTAAAAATATTCCTTTTTCTAATTGCAAGGGATTGGGATAATATTCATCCCTTGTGGAGGGCATACTAACTTTTTCGAGCCAATTGCACCAATTTGCTGCAGTGAATTCTTTTTTTTATTGAACAACAGAATAAAATTGATTAACGCCATGGTAATAATGGTGGGGCTTGAAATCAAAATGAATGCAGAAGTGGGCATGGGTGATGACGCCATGAAGATTTTTTTGCCTTTTTTTTTATACCCCTGTTATACTTTTTTTACAGCTTCTGTATTCTTAGTGCTTTTTGCCAACATTCTTGGACTTGTTTGTCAAGCTGAGAGACTAAACATTTTAGAAGCTTTGTAGGTAGGGATCAATGTGCCCCAGACCCCGAGGTCCTCTCCAGAACACATTCTGTAAACTAAGATAGAGCCATCCAGGAGAAGGTTCACGCTGCCCCAGGGAGCAGGAGTAGATGAGATGCTCGTGCATGCTAGCCATGCGGAACAGTCATCTCAAACAGCTGCTTTTACTGCAACGCTGAAGAATGTCCTGCAACAACAGGGACAAGTCATCACCGCAGCGCTGACCAGAGGGGTGCCCAGCAAGTGGTGCCGTGCTACGCATACAGGACCCTGAAGTGAGAAGGCACAGTCAGCATCAGCTCCTGAGGAAAGTGGTGCCACTACTTCAACAGCTGGAACTCTGAGACCTCCGTCCCGAGAAGCCTTGGGAGAGGCTGCAGACATGGCTGAGTGAGGGGGCTGAGGACGTGCCAGATCCACCACTCTCCGTAGCAGGAGAAATAGCGAGACCCTGGGGCAAATATAACAGCTGCCCTGGGTGGTTGCTAGTGACTTGTGGTGGGTGTCGGGGAACCCTCTCCAAAGGAAAAACCAAGAAGGAGAGTTGCATAAATTTTTGGGTATAGCACCAGACCCAGAGGTAGAGTGGGAAATTGTTTTATGACTGAGACAAGAGCATTGGCAGACATTTTCAATCAGCTGCCCGCCCATTTAGATCAAGTGAAGGCAGTTAATTTGGCTAGCATCTATGTTTTTACTTGGTGCTTCAGCAGCCAGGGCTTACACAATTTTACATAAACTTGCTTGCTGGGAGAGGGATAAGTTAAACATAACTTCGCAGATGCTTGATGAGCTAAGTGCAGATGTTGCTAGTGCTAGATATGCAGTATTAAAAAATCGGGCAGCCATTGATTTTCTACTATTAGCTCACGGCCACAGCTGTGAAGATTTCCAGGGTATGTGCTGTATGAATCTTTCTGACCACCCTGTCTCAATTCATAAGCATCTCTCTAACCTCCAGAGGGGTCTACACAACCTTCGGGAGACAGACGACCCCATTTGAGATTGGCGTTAGAGTCTGGGTATCACCGGATGGCTGCATACCTTGGTAGTAGAAGGCTGCTGATCTGTAGTTATACTAGGCTTAATAGTATTTGGGTGTGTTTTTTCTTGCCTTAAAGCAGGGCTGCAAAAAATCATTGACCAGACCTGAGTTGCCCAAAAAGAAAATGGGGGATATGTAGAGAAATTCCTTGTGGAATGGGGGCATAGGATACCCCAGGAGAGCTTGGGCATCCCAGGGCTGTTGCAGAAGTACCGCTGACGGGGCCTCAGGCTGAAGATAGGCTTGCAAGGCACCTGCTAGCTGGCAGCCTTGAACAGCCTTAAGAAAGGGTATACACTGGTCAGCTCCCCCACTGCTTAGAAGTTTTCTCGTGGGAAAAGAGCATGAACTTTGCAAAGTATAACTTGATGAAGGTAAACAATAAAACAGGAGCACGATGCTCAAATCGTATCGGTGTTCGTGTCATAACTCTGGCTGGCTCTCCTGCACCTGGGCCCCCCCCCCCCCCGCTAAATGCACATTGTTTTGAAGGAGGTTATCAAGTGAATTGGTTGTCAATGGTAAGTAGATGCATGTAAAATCACACCCTGCAAGGGTGCGGAGGCGGGATCTAGCTCTCATCACCAACTGAGCCGTGAGCTCCTGTGGCGTTGTAATACTTTTGGATGGTTGGTGTGAGAGGAAAACCCATTCAATGATCAACAGGAGATCCCTCTGCACCTCGTCCCATTGAAATATCAGCCCATAGAGGTATGGCATTTTCCCCAATATAATAAACTGAAATGGAAAACCTGGGGTGCATCAATGTGCTTGCTGAGAAGATAGAGCTTCTTGCACCTTGACAATAGAGCATCTTGCCTCTTCTGTTAGATGCCTTGGTGACATTAGGTCATCTTTCCCATGCAGAAGGTTGAACAGAGGGGCAAGGTCCTCTGTCATCAGCCCCAGAAGCAGCCCCACCCAATTGATTGACCCACATAACTGATGGAGCTCCTGCAGGGTCTTGGGGTTGTCATCGATTTTCAGCTGTTGGGGAATCCCCATTTGGTCATTTTTACTGTATCCCGCAGCCATAGGCAGGAGAGGAGAGAAGATCCAGCAGGCAGGAATTGTGCAGCAAGATTTATTCATTTAATTATTTTACAAACTCTTTTATAGACTTTTTCTTCATAGTCTAATTGGACAAAGGATCAGCCACCTCCCCGGGGTGATTGGCTAGAATCCTAAAACATCCATTATCAAAATATTTTTCTACTATACCATAAACATATTTCTACAAGGTTGCAAGTGTTCATCGTTTATAGAACTCTGCTACTATCTTCGTGAGAGAGAAAAGTATTCCACAGGCTTAGAAAGAAGCAGGAAAATTTCTTGCTAACAGCATTTTTGTATCCACAGGTCATTTATTTTTAGTACAAGGTATTTGTATGGAAAGGTTTTCTGGACCTTTTCAGCTTGGATTTCAAATACATTCGCTTCTAAGGCCCTGATCACCTCTCCAAGAGTCCAGTCCATATATTGTTGTGTGGGAGCACACACCAGAACATCGTCCATATATGCCAACTTCCAGACGGGGACAGAATGCTGTTGCAAAATGATTAGAGGATCATGGACATGGATTATTGGTAAAACCAAATCAATAGAAGAGCTGTGCAGGCAAAGGCCTGCAAGCAAAGGCCTGCATGAGAAAAAACCTCCATGAGAAAGTGCCTGTGTGAGAAACAGGCCTGAGAAACAAAAAGGGAGTTTTAAGGAGGTACAGTCCTGTGCTGATAAGATATACTGACCATGAGAAGGGAGGAAGATTTTTGATCTCTCAAAACAAAACATAAAGCTTGCCAAATGTAGTCTTTTATCTAACCCAATTATGTAGAAGTAAGAATGTGCTTTTGTAAGCTTAAACCAATCAAGAGCTGAGAAGCGTATATACTGATACTATATAAGTGCCTCTGTATTGCCAATAAACGAAGCTTGCTTATCCATCACATTGATTGATCTGCATAGCTTCCCCCACCCAAAAGTTGGCATTTGGCGCCCGAGCAGAGACTGGGACTTCATTTTCTTGACTAAGGTGGGAGACCGATGTGGCACCGATATAGCAGCAATCAGGGGGCAAAAGATCAGCAGCTGCAGGCAAGCGTCTGATCCGTGCTTGGACTGACCTAACAAGAGGGGTCCGCCGTATCGTCTGACAAGGGCAAACCTGGGAAAATGCTGCACAAATCCTGTTGACAGGGATTACGGTAAGATGCAGATGCCGGAGGACGCAGATATGGAAACAGAGGTGACCCTTGATTTATTTTTACGCTTTTTAGAAAAGCGGGGAGTTAAAGAAGTAAACCTTTGTAAGGAACTAGCTGATCCAAGATCATTCAAAAAGAAAGCTAAAGAAGCAAAAGCTCTCGGCTTAATCTGGAGAGCAGTAACTGGCACTCTCGCAGAGGTGAAAACAGAGAGGACAGTGGCCACAGCTGCCATAGAGAGTGGCAGCTCCGGGTGTGGTGGCTCCGGGAAAGGAACAGAAGGGAGTCTTACGCAGCGGCGGGCAGAGACCGGAGTGGAGTCCACGGTAGCACGGTCCTTCAGGCTGGCCGCAAGAAAACCGATTAAAAGCACAGCAGCACCCGTCCGCTTACTGCAGGAGCTGCTAAACTCAGCAGGGCAAGATGTTATCCTTCCGACGTCTGAGAGAGGAATGACCACGAACGCCGAAGCAGAGCCACCCGACCCAGGGGGCGGGGCGTAGGCGGGCCAAGGAGACACAGGCAGTCCTGGTGTCCAGCCGAAAGCAGCAGAGCAGACGTGCAGTCCTAAAGCCCGGCCAAAAGCAGCAGAGCGCAACCCCCCCCCCCCGCCGAACAGCAGCGGAACGTCAGGCAGCGAAGCAGCTTCTGCGGTTTCATCGCCTGCAGAGCCAGAGCCAGCCAGGGCTGCCGGGAGTCAGCCCCAAGAGGGGGAGAAGCACCAAGAAATGAGCAAACATCAAGGTGACACACAAGACCCACTGTATGCTCTCCAAGCTGACATCCTAACTGGGAGCAGAGCTTGCGGGGTGACAGTAACACAGTTGATCATGCCCGTAGTCATTCATCAGTTGTCACAGACTCTTGGCCATAAAGCTTTGTTGTCAATACCTGAAAAGAAGAAGTCTCCCCCGTATGCAGCAGTCCGACAGGGGCTGTCAGAGCCATATGGTCAGTTCATCGACCATTTGTCAGCAGCCTTAAAGGATGCAACTGAGCTCTCTGAAGAGCTCCAAAAGCAAATGTTCCAAGTACTTGCATTTGAAAATGCTAATAGGCAAGCTAAGACAATTCTTGCCACGCTGCCTCAAGGAGCAGGTGTAAATGAGATGCTCGTACATGCTACCTGTGCAGAACAGTCATCTCAAACAGCTACTTTTACTGCAATGCTGCAGAATGTCCTGCAACAACAGGGACAAGTCATCGCCGCAGCGCTAACCAGAGGGGTGCCCAGCAAGTGGTGCCGTGCTACAGGACCCCGAAGCGAGAAGGCGCAGTCAGCATCAGCTCCTGAGGAAAGTGACGCCACTACTTCAACAGCTGGAACTCTGAGACCTCCGTCCCGAGAAGTCTTGGGAGAGGCTGCAGACGTGGCTGAGTGAAGGAGCTGAGGACTTGCCAGATCCACCACTCTCCATAGCAGGAGAAATAGCGAGACTCTGGGGCAAATAGCTGCCCTGGGTGGTTGCTAGTGACTTGTGGTGGGTATCGGGGAACTCTCTTCAAAGGCAAAACCAAGAAGGAGAATTGCATAAATTTTTGGGTATAACACCAAACACAGAGGTAGAGTGAAAAATTGTTTTTTTGACTGTCTTGAGACAGGAGCATTAGTGGACATCTTTAATCAGCTATCCACCCATTTAGATCAAGTGAAGGCAGTTAGTTTGGCTAGCATCTATGTTTTTACCTGGTGCTTTAGCAGCCAGGGTTTACGCTATTTTGCATAAACTTGCTTGCTGGGAAAGGGATGAGTTAAACATAACTTTGCAAATGCTTGATGAGTTAGGCATAGATGTTATTAGTGCTAGATATATAATATTACAAAATCAAGTAGCCATTGATTTTTTACTATTAGCTCACAGCCACGGCTGTGAAGAGTTCTAAGGTATGTGCTGTATGAATCTTTCTAACCACTCTGTCCTAATTCACAAGCAGATAAGTGAGTTACATCAATTAACCACACAATTACAGAAAGAAGACAGTCTCAGCTTAGAAAGATGGTTAAAGTTATTAGGTTTAAAATCATGGCTAGTTTCACTCGTGCAGCATTTGATTACTGTGGGACTAGTAATATTGTTAATAATAGTGTGCTTACCTTGCCGGTGCCAATGCTTGTAAAAAATGATATACAAAGTTACTACATCTGTAGCCATACAAATATTGCCTTTACAAAAGAAAAAAAAAAAAAGGGGGAATTATTGCAAAATGTTTAGAGGATCAGGGACATGGATTATTGATAAAACCAAATCAATAGAAGAGCTGTGCAGGCAAAGGCCTGCAAGCAAAGGCCTGCATGAGAAAAAACCTCCATGAGAAAGTGCCTGTGTGAGAAACAGGCCTGAGAAACAAAAAGGGGGTTTTAAGGAGGTACAGTCCTGTGCTGATAAGGTATATTGACCATGAGAAGGGAGGAAGATTTTTGATCTCTCAAAACAAAACATAAAGCTTGCCAAATGTAGTCTTTTATCTAACCCAATTATGTAGAAGTAAGAATGTGCTTTTGCAAGCTTAAACCAATCGAGCTGAGAAGCGTATATACTGATACTATATAAGTGCCTGTGTATTGCCAATAAACGAAGCTTGCTTATCCATCATATTGATTGTCTGCATTTCTTCCCCCACCCGAAAGTCGGCAGAATGCGAGCCACATACCGCTGGCAGATGGTGGGCGAGTTCTTCATGCCTTGTGGCAGAACTCGCCAGTGGTAGCGCTGCATGGGAGCCTCTTGGTTGATAGAAGGCACTGAGAAGGCAAACCAGGGTGCATCATCTGGGTGCAGAGGGATCTGGAAGAAGCAGTCCTTGATGTCAATGACCACTAACTTCCACTGTCTAGGGAGCATGGAGGGTGATGGCATTCCAGGCTGCAGGGGTCCCATGTCTTCAATGACTTTGTTTATTTTATGCAAGTTGTGAAGGAGCCGCCACCCGTCTTTCCGTGGCTTCTGGACAACAAACACCAGAGAATTCCAGGGGCTGTTTGAGGGCTCAGTGTTTCCCTTCTTCAATTGCTCCTCCCCAAGAGTGTTGAGTGCCTGCAGTTTTTTTTGTTCAAGGGTCGCTAGTCCACCCAGACGGGTTTGTCAGTGGTCCAATTCAGTTTCTGGATGGGGCGTTCCACAGTGGCCCTTACTGAAAATCCCAAGGCCGAGGTGGAATTTCGGCCCGGGCCCCCCACTGGGACATTAGATGCCTGCCCCACAATGTAAAACCAGAGTCTATGCTATAAGGTCAGAAAGATGCAATCTGTCCCTCTGGACCCTCAATCTGGACAATAGTCCTGCTTCTCTGGGCAGATATAGATCCTCCCATGCCCATGACAATGCCTTCCGCTGCAACTCCCATTGTGACGGCCAATGGTTGGAAGAGATGACTGTCACGTCTGCCCCCGTGTTCTGGTTTGGCCAAATTTAGAAATATATCCTCTGAGAGAAGGCACAACCACCCCTCCCCCACCAGGTTCGGGAAAAATAAATTTTCCTCGAAGGAAAGTGAAGGAGATAAAAACTGTTTATTTAACAAACACACGAGAAAGGAAAGTAATGTTAAATAATAAAATCTTTTGCTGTGGAGGAAAAACCTGGGAAAGTGTTAGAGTCCTCCCTTTGGTCTCCTCGGAGCTGGGGCTTGGCCCAGGGCCAGGCCCTCTGTGCCCGGTGGAAAGTCCTCCTGATGTGCTCTGATGTTGAAGCAGTCCAGTAGCAAAGGGAGAAAATCCAAAATTCCAGGGAAGGAAAAACAAAGTTCAACTCTCAGTCTCTCTCTGGAGAAAAAGAAACTGAACAACTGGCCAAAAGCTGACTGGAAAGCAGCAAGCCGGGTGCTTCCTCACTTCCCTGCCGCAGCTGAAAAAAAAAGTCGCTATCTCTGTGTGACCTTGAACAAGCTGCAAACTGCTTTGAGAAAGTTTTGCTCAGTTTTTCCTTCCTCCTCTCAGACTCAGTTTAGAGGCATAGAAAGGCACAAGAATTAATTTCTGGGCATAGGGCAGCGACATGGGATACACATCATAAAGTCACCCCAAGACACCCCGTGTCCATCATTCCTGCCAGGCTGATGTTCGAGCCTTGGCAGTTAAATGTGCAGCTTAACATAGGTTTGTCTTTCCCAACCACCTCAGCCCAAAAGACAGATGGGTGGTAGTTGTCTTGTGGCAGACTTCTGGGCATAAGGATGGCTTGGGCAACAACCTGGTTGGCAGCTAGGAAGTAGGGCGGGTTGACACACTGGATGTTGATTGTGAAAAACCCTTGTGATGCCACCTGGACAATCGCTGGTGTTACTTGAATGTCTGGTGGTATGTGGACTGCGTCTGCCAGCACAAAGATTATAGAGTCTTTGATGTTTCTGCAACTCACAAGGACCCTATCAGGTGTTGTAGAATCTATTGGAATTGCATCAGATGTAACGACAAGTTTTCGAGTTGCGGCTTCTCCATTTATGTTGTCGCGTGGGGCCACAGATCCGCGCTGTGTCCTCAGTTTTCTGGCTGAGTCCCAGCTGGGGCAGGTGATGTCTTGTGCCCTGGGGAGACAGCTCGGAAATATTGTTTAAGTGGAGCTGGAGGTCTACAGTTCCGGGCCAAGTGCCCTTGCTTACCACATCTGTGGCAGATTAAGTTGCTGAAACTCCTTTTATCCTGGGGTGCTGTTGTCTCTACGGCACCGGCAGTTCCCATAACATTCCCCCTTTTTCTTAAATTTGACTCACTAGTTGAAACTAATGTAGTGCACGCCTGAATCATTTGATTTAGTGTTGGTGGAGGATCAAAGGGAAGATTCAAGATGACTTGTTTACAAGCTTCATTGGAATTTGCCTTTGCAATTTGAGTTATAACATTCTCTTTTGTGTTTGAATCTTTGATTTGCTTCTCCACCACTAGTTGCAATTTGTCGATGAAATCAATAAAAGGTTCATTTGGTAACTGCCAAATTTCTGTATAATTTAGTTGTGGTGCCAATTTAGGGGGCATCATAAGAAAAGCTTTCTCCACCGCGTGCTTAATAGCATTCAGGACTGGCTCGGGTGTATTCGGGCCTGGTCCTGGGGCTTGGCTAGCAACCCATCACTGGTTAGGTGGTCCATGGAAACTCCTGCATTGTTAGGATCTTGCAGCAAAATCAGGAGGACTTCTCCTAGTTGTTTTCTCCAATCTGTCTCCCACATTTGGAATTCAGATGGGGAAAACAAGCAGGAGATGTTTTTCGAATCATGAGGGACCATCACTGTAGTACTGAAGATGGCCCACAAAAGAGTCTTAAAATACTGACTCTCTCTCCCGAACTCCTTCTGGGTTTTACAAAGTTCTTTCAGCCCAGGTGAGTCAAAGGGTTTCCACGCCGGCTTGCTGCGAGTCCAGTTATAAGTAACTGGAGTGGTGAAGGCGCTGGAGGGGGCTTCCAGTTCCGCTTTCAAAATGGCGTCACTTCCAGTCTCCTGACCATGGGAGCCAGAAACCAAGGCATGGGAACCGGAAGATCCCTCCCAGTGGGCGGGAACCAAGGATAAAGAGGTATTACTGCAGGCCTAGGATATATCACCGTGTCCCGCAGCCATAGGCAGGAGGAGGAGGAGAAGATCCAGCAGGCAGGAAATGTGCAGCAAGATTTATTCATTTAATTATTTTACAAACTCTTTTATAGACTTTTTTCTTCATAGTCTAATTGGACAAAGGATCAGCCCCCCCTTGGGGTGATTGGCTAAAATCCTAAAACATCCATTATCAAAATATTTTTCTACTATACCATAAACAAGACTTTCCAAGGTTGCAGGTGGCTTGGTTGTTTACATTCCCTGCTACCTCTTCTGTGAGAGAGAAAAGTCTCTCACAGATTTAGACAATAGCACGAAAATTCTTGTTAGCAGCATTCTTGTATCTACAATTCCCCCTTTTTGTTTCATAAGATAACTACTATTAACCCTGAATAGAAATCTACATCAGTTATTAATTCTAAATATGTCCTTAAGGCTTTAACTATCTGACTCCACAACAAGAAATTTAAAGTTCAGTTTCTGCTGGTGGAAGGACCATCCCAGTCTCTGCTTGTAGAAGGACCATCTGCCTGATGGTCAACATCTTGGTCATCATCAGAAGAGTCATTAGGCTGATGATCTACATTCTGGTCGCCATTTGGATGGTTGGCGTTCTGGTCATCATTTGGAGGTTGCCTGTTCTGCCTCTGGTGCCGTAGGTCAGGGCGAACACATTTTGAAGATAGCCACCGTACCCCAGTATCTGTGGAAACGCAAGCATACCCACGACCCCAAACGATAAGCTCATGTGGGCCTTCCCACTGGTTAGTGAGTAAATTCCGTACCCAGACTTTTGCCCGGGGCAGGTATCTCTCGCCTGCAGACTGCAATGAGAGAAAATGATTCAGAATAACAGGATTATTTGAATTTTGTGGTACTGTAAGGTGATTAATTGTATACAAAGCTTTTGCTAGTCGGCTCTGTGGGGTTTCTCC
>NW_024580661.1:286279-324355 GCF_017639235.1 Corvus kubaryi | reverse complement strand
AATAGCTCTGTGTGGTTCCTCCTAATCCTGCGATGGCCGATCCCACCAGGGATCAAGGCCATGAGGGAGGCCACGCAGAGAAGGAGATGATGGTTACATCAGCACCCGTATCAATCAAACCTCGAAGCTGAATCCGGGACAGACCGGCCTTGGGCGAGATCAGGGTACATGTCATCTGTGGCCTTTGGTCAGAGATGTCTGCAGTCCAGAAGGCCTGCGGAAGACCTGTAGATCCACTGCCGTTATCTTTGTGAGTTGGTTGTTCTCTCCTGGGGACACAAGACTTAAAAGGCACTAATTTAGCAAGGCAGGTCTTTTCAGGAATAGCTACAGGGGGGTTTTGCATGGAGACCATAGCACAAATCTGACCTTTAAAGTCAGCATCAATAACTCCTGAGTGCACTAAGATTCCTTGATGGGCAATGTCAGGTTTTCCCACCAGCATCGCACTGGATCCCTGGGCTAAGGGTCCATATGCATCCAAGGGAACCTTATAAATAACTCTAGAGTCTAAGACAACTGAGGCTGTGGTGTGTACGTCAAAACCGTCTGATCCGTGGGTGCTGTCCCTAGGGTGGCTGGGTAGGCCTGTGCCTGTACCTGTGCCACTCTCTGGGGGAGCGACTGCATCGGAGAGCAATTCCCCCTCCTTGCACCCCGGCGGAAATTTCCCAACAAAGGCTGACCATTGGCATGAGTCTGGGATCTACAATAGTCCGAGCAATGTCCTGGCCTGCCACACCTCTTGCACTGGGGGATCAGTGTGTTCTCTTTTTGGCTCGGCTTAGGCCGCTTCTGGTTTTTCACCTGTTTTGGTTGCCTTGGTTCACGACCAGAAGATGTGTGAACAGGCTGCAGGAACGCAGCCAAAGCAGACTTTTTCTGGTTCCCGGATCCCAGCTTAGCGCAGGCTTCAACCATGTCTCTTACCTCAGGATCCCCTGGCCAGGCATCTATGATTTTTCTGCACTCCTCATTTGCGTTATCTCTCACTAACTGCCTTAACAACAACTGTCTTAACCTGCCAACCTCAACCTGCTTCTTGAGAGAAGCAGCGACTTTCTCTACAAAAGAGAGAAATTACTCTGATTTTCCTTGAACTATTTCAGTATATTCTTTACTGGGCGCAGACAACTCTATGGTTTTCAACAGGGCAGCCATGCCAACCTGCTGAGCTTGCTGCAGGATGCTAGAGGACAAAGTACCCTGTAGACTGGGATCAGAGAAGGGACCAGTCCCCATCAAAGCATCCATTCCTGCTGTCTGTCTAGGATCAGCAGCAGGGAGCTGCATATTCCCTAATGCAGCCTTGTCGGCCAGCTTTCTCCAGGTTTTCTCAAAAACTGTAAATTGTACAGGTTGAAATAGAATTTGACCTAAGTGTCTGATATCAAATGGAGCAAATAAATCTGTATTTATCACCCTTATTATCTGCATAACTTCAGCAGAACCTAGCCCATATTGTGCCACCTTGGATTGCAGATCCCGGGCAACCTTCCAAGCAATTACCTCATGCTTATCACGCTCACCTGAATTTGGGAGAGCCTTATACACTGGGAAAGCTTGGATCTTCCCTTTTGGGGAGTCACTACCATCCTGAACTTCTGGCACAGCCTGTGAATGGAGTGTAACAGCTTCTCGATTACCCCAGAATCCTCAATTCTATTTGGCATTCCAAGTGTTTCCAATAACCTCCAGTAACCCTCCTCCAACACTCACATCTTAACTGACTCTAAGAAGTGTCTGCAGTGGGTCGGACGCACTGTTACCGTGCAGTCCTGAAAGGTCCAGGGGCGAGACCGGTGCAGCCTTTTCCTTCGCCACGCGAGTACAGCCGCCTGACAACCTGGGGCCTGAACCTCATCTGCCTCAGTTCCTAATGATGAGTCATCAGGCAAAGGCAACTCTGAGATGCTAGGAGCGATTAGAGGTGGACCGAGAGGGGCACTTTGGCTAAGTTCACTAGAGGCATAACAGACAGCATAGACTACAGCTGGCTGCCCTGCAGTTTGAACAGCAGCTTCTTTATGGGATGCTGTCTTGGCCAGTCCCGACTGAACCGGTACTGGAGCTACTTTGCTCATCTCTTGCTTTGCGGCAGCGTTCGGTGCCATCTCTGGCCTTTGCGCTGCAGCCTGCCTGGCACCGCTGCTGGCCCTTGCTCAGTGGCCACAATGGGTGCCGCTGCCCTTGGCCACTGCCCTGCAGCTGCCGCCACTTCCGGGTTTTCCTGCAGCAGCGCCGCTTCTGGGTTCACCGCCAGCCACGCCGCTTCTTGGTTTGGATACGTGGCTCCCGCGGGCGCCGTGGGCAATGCTGGCGGCGCGGACCCAGAGCACCCCGCTCGGCAGGGTGCCTCTGTTATCTGCAGCAGCTGTTTTTGCCAGCTGAGCAATTCTCCCAGCTGCCAGGCTATGTTCGATAACTCTGTCAGCAAAGGCAGATGCTGTATTAAAAGGTCGATGGCTCGGTTCTGCAGCGGTGCAGAACAGTCCAGCGCCAAGGAGGGCAGTGGACCACACCCAGGCAGTCTCGGTGCAGTCACGCCTGGCGCTATGCCGGCTAAGAAGTTAGAGCCAGGTGATTTTGGCTCTGTTGGTGCATACACAACCAGGCTAGGAGCCACCAGAGGGGTCCAATTCTCTAAGCCGCTAATTCACAGCCCAGGATAAGCCATGGCTGCCGCCGAGCTGAGCGGCAAGGCAGGCTGTGTGCCCTCCCGCTGCCCCAACACCCCCGCCTCTCCTGGCGTGGGGTCCCTGGGGGCCGTGGAGTGACGGCAGGCAGGGTGAGGCGCCACAGGCTCTGCCTGTGGAGCCGGGGGTGTTTTTTCGGATTCACCATCATTTGTCCCCTCGGACGTTCTTCCGTCACTCGTCACCGAAATAGGTGAGCCAGCCCTGCTTCCACAGTTGTGGTCAGTCAGCAGAATAAATAAGGAACGCCAGGTCTGGTATAATTCTAACACTGCTGGGTCCCCAAACGGGAGTTCGTGTCGGAAAGCACAGCCAAGTTCCTGCCATAAGGCAAAGTCCAGGGCAGTATCTCTGTCCATGGAAATCCCTTTTAAGGTAGCCCAATATAATAATTCCCGAACTGAGTTTTCAGGAATGGATGTGGGCAATATGCTAAACACACCTTTCCAGACCATTACCACAGCATCGGTTTGTGAGCCGCTGTTCACCATTTCTCAGTCCTGTCGAACCTCACGGTCCTGGGGGGAAGGGGAACAGCGTACCTCTAGAGAAATTCGGCTTGACTTGCGGCAGCAGGACACGTCAGAGAGTGCAGATCACGTCGGGGAGCACCAAATATTACCGCAGGCCTGAGCCCTAGGGTATATCACCGTGTCTCTCAGCTGTAGGGGGGAGGAGGAGAGAAGATCCAGCAGGCAGGAATTGTGCAGCAAAATTTATTCATTTAATTATTTTACAAACTCTTTTATAGACTTTTTTCTTCATAGTCTAATTGGACAAACGATCAGCCACCCCTTGGGGTGATTGGCTAAAATCCTAAAACATCCACTGTCAAAATATTTTTCTACTATACCATAAACAAGACTTTTCAAGGTTGCAGGTGGCTTGGTTGTTTACATAACTCTACTACCTCTTCTGTGAGAGAGAAAAGTCTCTCACAGACTTAGACAATAGCACGAAAATCCTTGCTAGCAGTATTTTTGTATCTACAAAGAGGAGTGGCCACAGGAAGGGCAGGGACTCCCGACACAAGGGGTGGTACCCGACATGAGGGAGTTGCCCGGGGAAGACATATCAGGAAGTGGAGGCAGGAAAGGGTTGGGAGGAGAAGGGAGAAAGGGGTTATGGGAAGGAGAAGACAAAATGGCAGACCATGACATGCAGTCCCCTCCATTTTTTGGGAATGCAGGAAAGTGAGACAAAATGGTGGGCTGGGTAACATAGCCTTTGCCATTTTGTGAAGAACCACACTTTTCACAACCATGGGGACACACAACTGGGGGAAAGGGATCAGGAGACTGGGTGTGGTAGAAGCCGAAGTGGCATGGCCAGTGCCACTTTGGCGGGGCAGTTGGAAAGACCCAGGAGGGCCAGGGAGACGATGGCAACCCTGTGCCTCATGGCATTTTACACCTCCCGATCTTTCCAACAAAAGCGGGGAAATATGGTGAGGAGCACAAGGGGAGGAGGGAGGATGCAGGGAGAACTGGGGCAAACTTTAGGCTTTTCTTTCACTTTCCGGTTTATTTTGTACAAGTCCTGAAGGACAAAGACTAGGGGAAAGAACTTCTCCCCTGAGGTGTCCCCACATCACTCCAAATCTGAAATTTTACCACCCACTGCCTGCCAAAAAACAGGCGATTTTAAATTAGTAGAGGACACTTCCGGAAAGTAAAAGAAAAGTGTTGGGGTTTTAAGAAGTCTAGTTGTTTTTCTGTTAAAGGAATTTTTCCCCATTCTGTTACTAAGATACAAATCGCTGGGTGCTTAAGAGAAGACAAAAGACCTGGCTACTCTTTTGTTTCACCTGGATGTGGGGGTCAGTTCGCTCCCAGTGTTCCGAGAGAGAAGCTGCGGAGAGAGAAGCTGCTGGTTCTTTTCGGCCGCTTTTCTTTCTGCGGAGAAAGATCCCTGGATCCCCGGCCCGCCTTCCCTGCCCTGATGGAGGCTGGGCTGTGGCCGCCCTGCCCCGCCACTGATTCGAGCCTTTGCTGCATTGTAGCCATGCTCGACCTGCCTAGACCTCCGAGGGGTTCCCCACTTGGATGCATTGCGTCTGCCATCTGGGATTCGTGCTCATCCCTGCCACTCCAGCCTGCTGCTCTGGCCTGCTCCTCCAGCCTGCCATTCCAGCCTGCCGTTCCAGCCTGCTGTTCCCGAGGGTCTGGCCAGACACCGGGCTCAGCTGTCCAGGGGTTTGTGGGGCCTTTGTTCCATCCTTCCCTGGGATCCCAGGCCACCAGTGCCACGTGCTCCCTGAGCTCGCTCCGGAGTGCCCCCTGCAGCCGCGGGGGAACCATCACACCTGCCCTGCTCACCGGGAGCCGCCAGCGCCCCTGCTGGGTGTGAGCAGAACTGCACCCGAGGGGAGAAAAAGGGCCCGACAGCCAAGAAGGCTGGGACTGGGTTTGTGATTGTTTGCTGTTACTGCCATAGTTATTGTTGTTTGTTTGACTGGTTATATATATAATAGTAAAGAACTGTTATTCCTATTTCCCACATCTTTGCCTAAAAGCCCTTGATTTCAAAATTTTAGGAACTCGGAGGGAAAGGGGTTACATCTGCCATTCCAAGGGAGGCTTCTGCCTTCCTTAGCAGACACCTGTCTTTCAAACCAAGACAAAAAGCCAACAAACAAACTTTTTCAATAACCCCTTAGAAAATTTAAAACCACTACCCTTAAGGGATTCCCCAACTTGGACATAAACCTCTCTTTGAGGCTGAGAGAGCTTAGCACCCATTGTTCTCAGCCTCAACTTCACCCTCCACTCGCAAAATGGAGAACTAAACAAAAGCTCCCAGGGGCCGGGAATACTCACACAAATTTGGTGATGCTCCCCTAATGGAGCCCCAAAAGTCGGACACAGGAAATCAAAGGCACAGGTAGGGTCCTCGGGATGCACTGTTCTCTATGACCAGGAGTTGGCAGTCCCCTCTCAGAGCACCACTCGTAAAACAGAGCATGCTACTACGAGAGGTGTGGCACTCCGAAGAAAGTTAACACCCACTGTCCACCGATGGCAAGGACGCCCGCAGACTTGCATGTGTTGGCCCCTGTTTGGGCGCCAAACTGACGCTGACACTCGTTTATGCCTAAGCGTGCCCTCAGTTGGAGGGGACACAGCGTCACTTCCCACAAGTGCCCTTATGGAAGCGTCTTCGGTGGGAGTGCGCACGTGCTGGCTTCTCTTCAGAGGAGGGATGTCAGGTAGCCAATGGACTGGGCTCGCATCAACCTGGAGGCAAAGAAGGTGAGAAGGGCTTCTGGTGTGTGTTCCAACAGGTTTTTTGCAGAAGGGTCCAGGGACCAGAAGAGCCTCAACAGAGGCTGTGCATAATCCTTTATAGGGGGACAAATTTGAGCGGAGTAAAGGAAAGGGACCAATGGGATACAGATAAGGGGGAGGACACAACTTAACTATAACCAATACGGGAAACAGGGAGGCGGGAGTTACAACTGGGAGCCAATTGTCAACTGAATAACAAAGAACCTTCTAGAAAAGGAGGAGGCAGCTTGGGTCCTGGTGTCACCCAGGGGGATGCAGCTTATACTTCAGTGCCACTCATTGACCTGCCCTCGACTCCACTGTCCTGGGCAGGGAAATCCACCCATGGGATGGTCTCAACTTGATTGCCACTTGACTGCCACAGCCCAGAAGTGGTCTGGGCCACCACAACAATAGAGCATCCTCAGTAACTCCCATTTCAGGCAGGACAAATATTTACACATAATATATCCTGGCACATACAGCTTCTAGATATATATCAGCCATAATACTAACTTAAAATCAGGTTCTTATTACTTTATGGATCAAAATAAATTATTTTCTGGAGGAAATAAGAGACTCTGCTTTGTCACTCTGCAGTTGCATTCAGTAGGAACATGATAACTGACAGAGAATGCATTTAAATATCCAGGGACAGGCATTATTTTTGGAGACATCAAGTATCTGGATTCATTGCAGACCAAGCTGAGCCAGGCACAGAACATAAGTCTAGACTCATCTATCCTCAAAAGACTGAGGAATATCTTCAGGAATAGAAAGGACTTGTAATAGCATTCAAGCAGAAAGAACATGTTCAGAATTAAATGCTATCATACCCTTCTGTAATGGGCTTCGTACCCTCCTATTATCACATATGCTAAAGCTAATGATTTTCTTTGTTTTACATTGTCCTATACTTTAAAGTGCTTTTTACAAGAATTGCTCAGAGATTATAATCACTACTCTGTGTACAATCACACCATCTGAAATGTTCCTGCAGTCTGTTCAATCATCTGAAGCTTTACTTCTGTTCTGCCCAACAGCCTCAACTAAATGGTCAGCAGTGATTTCGTAACATCCTTGATGCAGTTCAAACATATTGATCCCATCACCCTGAAGTCTTTTCTAAGAGATAAATAACTTCACTGTTGTAAATATTTTATTAATATTTATGCACCCTCATACCATATGCCATGTAGGCTTCCCTAAGCCAGCATAATAAAAAAAGTAAAAATTCAAGTGTATTTTGAGAAACTTTCTTCCTGTAAGTTTGGGGTAAATTGTAAATGGGAGGTGTACTGCTACAACTCCAGTTCCAGTTCAAACCTATAGATCTATCACCCTTTAGTCTACTCTCTATATATGATTACACACTTAAAATTCACAGCTAGTACTTCCAAAAACTTCAGTATATCCAGAAAGAACGTAGCTCAAATGATCCCCTTTCTATTAATGGCATAATGGCAATCTAACATCTGTTCTTTATATCAGCATGAATCTTACAATTAGGAATTATAACAAACACAAATTTCTGGAGATGCAAATTTTCACACAAGGTAATATAATATTGAAATGTATACAAAATACCAGTACATACATTTGGAAACCTCATCATATATAATAAGTCTTGGTAAGATATTATGGTTAGGATATCACATCCTGTTGATACCACAACATATTCTTACATAATTATTTAAATTACAAGCATTGCTGTATTTCCACAGGTCACTGCAATTCAGATTAGTACCTCAATTCAAATACAAGGTCTTTCACTTCAAAGATTTAGTAGATTTTATTTGCTCTAGACTACAGCAGTGGGTACCACACAGCATTCATTCTCTTGTTAATGTTCTGCAATAATTGGTGTGAGCCTTAGTAGTTGCCAATTTGTTATCTTACAAGTGGATAAAGTTTATCAATCCAATACTGAAAAATGATGGCATTAACTGGAGTCCCCGATCCTCAAATAACATGCGGGTTTGGGGGAAGAAATTTGACAGAAAAGCCAGAAAGCAGGAAAGCAACTGTTTGGGAAGTCTGGAGAGTATTTCAGAGGTAAAAATCACAGAATTATATTCTGTAGCTTTGAAAAAATGTGAGGTGGAAGAAAATTCGAGAATTGACCAGAAACATAGATATCTATATTCTTCAGCATGCAAGTGAAGGGACATGCAAAAAGCAGAAGAGTTATAGTAATATGTAATACTGTATGACTTCTTCACAGTGATTTGGTAACATTTTCAATTCAGCCAAAAAGCTGAATACTTGTTTTTTATGTACTTTAGCTGATGATGGTTTCCTTACTGAAATGGAGCACATGTTCCTTTCTATTCCCTTAAATCCTTTCCTAATACTCACCATTTCCAAATCACGTATTCAACTGGGTTTTTTGAGGACAAGTCATCAGCCCTGCTGACCTCCATCAGCAGCTCCAGCTTCCTTCACACAATGTTTCCAACATCACTCTGCTCCTTCCACAAACAACAACATCTTACCAAACCCATCAAGATATTTTGAACCTTGCACTGTCCAACCAGTGGTGCCCAAACCCCATCCCAGGAATATGGTAGGGCTTCAGAACTCAGCACACAAAGCTCCTGTGATACCCAACACATGCCACATAGTGGTACGTGAGATAGTGAGATTTGCTGAAGGAAGTAAATTCAGCTTCATTATACCCAGCTGATTTTTCAGAAAGGTTCAGTGGTGATAAAGATTAAAAACTTGAGAGCCGATACAGTCAGAATAATTTATACTCTCTCCTTTTAACCTCACTGCTGTATGGGCAGAAGCCCAGGAACACAGATTTACAACAGTTCAAAAATAAATAAATTACAGGTTCACAAGAGTCTTGTGAAAACTAGCATGCATTTTACACTTTCCGAACAACAAATGAACAGAATTAGAGAATCCTATCTTGTGCAGTGTTGGAAGTCTGTCTCAGACAACTTGTTTTGGCAGTCATATACAACCAGACTTCTACACACAAGTGTCCTTTCCAAAATGCTGCACAAGCCCCACTGGTCAGTGAAATCTGAGGCAAATTCTCTTATTCCCAGGTAGGTAGACAGCAAAAAACCCCATCAAGGTGAATTTGTATGATCCCTGGAAAGATTTCTGCCAGCTGCCGTAGCAGATAATCAAAACAAAAGTAAATTAGTTTTCCTCCTAGTTTTGCCCAGGCCATTCTTCCCAGAAGCTTCACTAGTTACACACTTCATGATCTGTATTTGTGTGTGTCACGATCCGCTAATGCAAGCGGGGGTCGTGATGGTTCGTTTATCCACCTCAGAGTGTAAAAGGACACAAGGGATTTCAGTTTTAATCAAAACAGTGCACCTTTATTAAGTGCCCACAACACAGTAATGCAATAGAAGAGAGTAAGAGAGAGAGAGAGAAAAAAAAACAAAGTAGAGAGGGGGAAAAAGAGGGGCAATAGCTACCAATGGATGAGACGAAGTCTTCATGGTCTTCTGCCAATAGATTCGTCTTCTTTCCGTGGGGAGATCTCGGTTATTTCAGAAGGTCCCTTTATAGTCCTTTTCAGAAGAGAGGGGCAACTGGCCAAGAGGTTGGGAAATCTACAGCCATTGTTATGGGGTCCATTGCTTGTCCATTGTACCAAACAGGTACAGGACAGACGTACAAGACAGGTGTACCGGAGAGGTGTACAGGACAGGTCGTTCCTTTCCGCTTCAGCACAGTCCTTCCCGCCTGGGCAGCAAGAACGTCACAGTCCATTGTGACCTGCACTAATTTTCCTCAGGAATGCGTACCAGTTCCCAGTGGGCACACCCATAGGCAACACTTGGCAGACATCCCACCTCAGCAGGGCCAGGACTCCTGTGTTCAGTCTCTGTCCTCGGCGATGATCATGAGGCAGATGAGGGATCTTCAGACCATCTCTTACAATGTGTTCGCAGGGAAGTAATTAGAAGGGAAAGGACTTCTTTCCAGGCAATTAGATCACCATTTCCATCCAAATGTAGCAATAAAAAAAAAATTAGTTAAGTTTCATTTCCTCTGCCACAACAGGGACAAACCACTCCAGAAGGACACTGCAACTGGTAATGGCCAGGACAAATACTTTAGATTTAAATTAAAATGAAATGTCACTAATTTTGGTGATGAAGCATTTGATGTCCTTCCCACCTCTTGATTACAAAAAGGTTGGATAAGCTTCATGTTAGTATAAATTTCCTCTTTTGCCTCAGACCTAAACCCGAGATTTTGAGGAGCAGAAACACCTCTTTTCTGTTATTTTAACTTTCATTTCACCTTTGTATAGAGGAGGAGATTTGTAGTGCAAATCACTAAAATTGCATCTGCCACTGTTACATTTTTCTGCTTCTTCCAAGCTGATTTCAGCATTTTTTGATGAGACAGGGTATAACATTTTATTGACCAACAAAACATCCTGGAATACATTTCCATCTCCCTCCTATTGATTTAAGTCAAGCCTGGCAATCATTTCAAATCAGAAATCACCATTGCCAGAACAATCTGTAACACACAACAACAACAAAAAAAATTGTTTTATGCACAAGTGGGCACACGAAGGGCTCAAAAAAACACAAAACAACATGTGGGTGCCTTTATTCCCAACTCAGTAAACAGGATCTCATCCCCAAAGCATCAGTTCTCCACAGTGTGTCAAAGCACACAGACAAGGTAAAGACTGGAAAAAATGCCTTTAGTGTAGAAGATCTGAGGAGATCAATCCATTTGGATTATCAAATGAAAGGTTAAGTGGTGGCTTGATCACAGCTTCTTGCCATCTACAAAAAGTAGACAATCCTGGAGTCCAGTATTCTAAAGGAGACCAGACTGAGGGTAGCTCAACAAACCAGATGCAGAATAAACAGCAGTTTTTAAGTAACGGGGTAATAACCAACTGGAATTAGAGGTCATGGGCTGATGTGGATCTTCTGCAACTGGGATGGCATGGTTTAAAAAAAGAAATGCACTTTGTCAGTGGCTTTCAAACTTGTGGAGGTCTGAAAAACTTCAGAAGATGCAAACTTCCCAAAACCTTCCTATAAATACTTTAAGGCTGCTGACAAATGAAAGTATATCTACTCTTTTTTTGTGTTACCTTTCCTTGCTAACTAAATGTAATATTAGGACCTAAAAAGAGTGCACAGACCACTGGTCTTATTCACTAGCACTTAGTTCAGAGAAGTTTAGGTGACGTAAGAGCCTCCACTATCAGATCACCAGTGGTCTCTTATTATCTCCAGTTCTGTGAGAGTTGCTAGAACAGGGGGAGGACACAAAACCATGCCAACAGAGATAATAAACACTTCAAAGGTCCTTTGGACAGACCAGCAGCTGGAGAGGTATAAAGAAGATGATGCAGTAGGAAAAACCAGCAGAGGATAATGACTCCCAGTGGAAAGGCCCCAAATTTGCCAAGTGGCAGCAACACCCACCAAGATGCATCTTTTCTAACTTATGTAAATGGTGCTCCCTACTTGATTTGTACCTAATATGATCTACCTCCCTCACTCCAGCTTCTAGTGAATGGTAAAGAATGCACTAGGGAAAAATCCTGCACTGAAATTTCTGTCATTCTTGTAAGTGAAACCACAAAGAAAAATGTCTGGCATTCTAATAATTTCTGAAGCATCATAATTGTTTTCCAATGGAAGCTGATGATGACGTGATGGCTCTCTGAAGACATATATTCAGCAGAACTACTTTCTTATTGTTTCATACATTAACTATAAGCCTCATGAACAGCCCCATACTTTAGGAAGTATTTGCCACACTACAAGTGAAAGTTTGTAATGTACAAAAAGGTGAAGTTTATACCATACAAAGCCCTAGGAATTAAGTAAGCACACATGAAGCTACATGTTAAAGGGCAAGGCCTGCTGCCTCCTTCTGCGTCTCCTGCCCAAAACTGCTCAGTCCATACTAATGGGACAGGGTTTGGAACAGCTCCGTAGGCATCACATGCTAAAAAGACCTGGTATTTAAGACATTAATATATCCGTTATTTATATGAAGCCATCTTACTGTAACAATTGTGTTCATGTGGAAATCATTTCTACCTTTAAAAGTTTTACCAAAACTGTGTAATTTCTCTAACAGACATAAAGAGTCTTTGGTTCTTACACACAAAATCAAAGCAAGTATCTAAAAGTTTACTTTAGTACAGGAAGGGTTGGCACAGAGTAGTAACAGTAAATATCAATATTACATTCTTGTTCTTTTAATTGCTGGATGACATTGCTTTAATTGCTTCTGATACCAATGTCATAAGATCTCATTTGTGAAGTCAACATATGCCACCAAATTACTCAAAAGGTTCGTTTTTAAGCTGAGCTGCAACTCTTACTAAAACTAATATGTGTAACACTTCTCTAACATTAACCAGCAAAATAAGGTACATTAAGTATAAGGCACATGACCAAGGTAGAGGGTATGAAAGGTATACATAGAGCAGACAGTTTTTACTTTAAAGTTTTAAATTTGAGGAGTTTGTTCATGTAGAGGAGCAGCTCTTTTGAGAGATTTCTGCCGTTCTTGCCTTGCAGTCGTCACACCATAAGAATTCTCAGTGTGACATTAAACAGTGAGGGCTCTCTTGTTTGATCCATGTCTAACATCAGCAAATATACACCCCTCACAACAGCATGGAATGTTTCCTATGATACCTCCACAGGGCTACTTAAAAGCATAGGCCCGATTCAAGAACAGGTCTTATTTTTACCTTGCAGCCTGCACCCGATTTTCGTGGAACAAGCATTTAAGGTGAGGTCTTCAAAGAGGCCAAAGCAGTGATCCCTTTGAGAGGGATGAGGTGCCAGGGCTCTGGAACGGTTCAGTGGGTATCAGACCACATACAGAAGAAGGGTCACAGGCTGGTAGCACTTTTCCACATTACCTGGGCACAGCTTCCAAAGGAGATTTTTCTCCTGGCTAGCAGCTGGATCTGAGCATAGCACAAGGAGACTGCTCAGGACCTGCCTACACCACCCACTTGGGCATTGGGTTATAGCAAGGGCTACAAAATACATCTCCAAAGAGACATTACCCGCAGGAGCAGCTGACGGCAACAGCCTCCTTGTCTTTGCCTCGGCTGCTTGGGCACCAATCATGCAAAGCTAAATGATTGCAAATACATGCAATCATTATTAATGTCTGCAGTGGCAGAGGTGCTGATTCCATGGTGCTAGGTGGTGCTTTGAAAATGGTACTGAGTCACAGAAGAAGGAGGAATAATGAGATACTGAAGTATTAATAATTTAGCTTGACTCTAAACCCCAGGGTGCCATTGTCTTCCAGTAAATATCCCATAACAACGATCAAGCAATGACCCAGCCATCATATAGCTGAGCAGTAGAAAAATGAAGAATGACTAGCTAATGGGTTTTGCTTTTATATTAAAAGGGATATTTTGCGTAACAGATGCAGGGAGAAATGAAGTAACATTACCAGGGATGAGGGAGGAATATTCACCCTTCCTTTGGGATAGCCTACAGGCACAGCAGGTCTGAGCTGGGTAGCATGTGGCATTCTGGTGGTATTCTGCAGCATTCATATAATGCAGGTCTCTGGCTCTCTCCACTACAGCCACATAGCCACCAACACTGATGCTCAAAGTGTGTTTGATTTCCAAACAAAACACCATGTGCTGGTATATCTAAAAATACATTTATTTTTTAAAAAACAGATTTCAATCCTACTGGCATTTTCATGGGTTTAACTTTAAACCAGAACATGGGATTTGCTACTCTTTTGCAAACAGACCTTCACAGTACTAAAATATGTTTCCCAAGCCTGCCGTGCCCATTTAGTTCAAACATATTGGAAGTTTTACTCAGACATTTTGGCTAGGTCATAACTTATACTTGTTTTTACTTTGTTGGGCTTTCTTATAGATATTTACTTTTAATTGAGAACATTTAAATAACACATCGAGCATTGTCAGGGTTAGGATTTTTCCAGTGTCTACAAGTTCCCTGGCTGGCTGCAGTGCCAACTATGATCTTGTTTTTCTGAAGTCACAGGGAATCCAGTCCCACATTTCTATGACTAGTTGTGAAATTCAGCTCAGTTTCAGCTGCACTTTTTTCCTTCCAGCAGCTTTCAAAACCCCGGGAATGACAGAGTTTTCTATCTAAAATTGTGTCCAATTTAAATGAGTGATTTATTACAATTGATGAAAAAGGCTTAAAGAATATTTAAAAGACTACTAAATGTCAACACCAAGTCAAATGTACTAATTATTTGAAAACAATTATTCTGATATGCAAATAGAAGCTTGTGAACATATAGACTCAGGAAAATCATCTTCCACACACAACTAAGTACTGAATGATATTCCAAAACTGCCTTTTTGGTTTGAGAAAAATTAAACTATTTAGAACCAAATAGATTTCTATTTAAATCTCAATTTCATTTCCCAATGGACTATATTATCAAAGAAATTGCTCACATTAACAATAAAGGAAGCATTTAGAGCAGAGAAGTACTCATAGGGCAATTAGTAATTGTAATGATAGACTCAGTAGAGTAGAAAGCAAAGACGGAATTTTGTCAAAGGTTAGACACGAGATATTTGATACAGCTGCCTCTTCTACTGGTGTAGATCCAGGGAAGGCTCAAACCCAGCTCCCTGGCTACCTGTGCGTTGCAATGGCTCAAAAGGAAAGCTGAGGGAGGGGACAGGTGTCAAATTAGGTAACAGTGGAATTTTTCAGTATCTCCATCACAATTTGAAGCAGAGAGAGGAATGGGAGAACAGGCCTCAAAAAAGGGCTGCTACAGACGTAATGTTCAATGAGAAGGCAGTTTTCTCAACAAATGCATCAAAGAAGTAATGACTGAGATCACTCCAAGTGCCTTGAAAAGTAATGAACTCCCATCTGTAAAGTCCCCCACAAACACCCTAAGCCTAGAAACCATTACTCTGTTACAAAAAAGTAGTGTCTTCTCCAAGGGGAAGCAGGCAGCACTTGTGTGAACATTTGAGAATCATCCTCACCACTGTTTATCTACTTCCTCAGTCAATTGGCCTCAATAACATCTGGACAGCAAGGAACACTCACAAAGGTGGCAAATGGCCTTTACCCAGAAGTCACCCTGGAAAGGAAAAAAATTCTATCTAGTTTTAAAAGTGAGCATATACTGACATCAAATGATGGAAAAAATCTTCCTTCCCTATTCTCTGTAGGGTTTCCCGTTGTTCGGAACACCAGTTTCCAATCTGAGCGATCTTCCTGAAGGTAATGGCCATTTACCCAGCACTTTATCCATCTCTCCTCTGCTGAAGACTTCAGCTTGCTCTAATCAGGGAAAAAACACAAATTAAGGAGTGTGTTTCTGTATTTGCCAGGAGAAACATGCTCATTTGCCTGACAGCTGTCTGTCATAACCACAACCAGAGTAATGGATAATGTGCATTTTACTCACTTAGATAATAATGATTAATGCTGATCATTAACAACTCAATGCATTAGTTAGACATGAGAGTGGCTAATCAATCTGACTCAAGCTAGGGATATCAAATTTAGCAGCAAAGTGAAAGCTTCCAGGAAATCATCACTTTTCCAATTGAATTTACAGCATAGGTGCTGAATACAGGCCATTCAAGAAGCTCTTAATTATGTGGCAAAGGTATAAAACAAATCTAAAAATCAACTGCTAAAAATGCAGAGGAACAGTACTCTTTCACATATAAACCAGAGCCAATAGTTCTGACTATTTTACATTCTTTAATTGTGAAAGGAAATCAGATCCCAGATTTATATCCAAAAATACAAACTGTGTATCTCTTCTGCAGGTTCTGTGTCCCTGCATGAATCCATGCAGACACGCACACTGGATGGAGACTCACACACTTGGGCTACTAGTTAGGATCCATATTTCTCACAAAAACAGCCGTGTATCCCAGCATCATAAACACCTTGGACACTCATGGCCAAGATCTCCATCGTGTATCAGAAAGGGATTGTTCCTCTCAGTTTTCCACTGCTGAGGCTAAATCTGGATTACTGTGTCCTGATATGGGCTCCCAAGCATAGGAAAGACATGGATGCACTGGATTGAGTCCAGTAGAGGGTTACCAAGATGATCAAGGGCTGCCATGGTACCTGAGAGAAGAGGCTGAGAGATGGATTTCTTTAACCATCCGAAGAGGAAACTCAGTGATGAATCTTAATGCTAACAACCACTACATCAGAAAAAGTTCACAAAAAGGGTTATGAAACATTGGAACTGTAAGAAGTTGTGAAATACCCAGTCCTTGGACAGGACTTAGGCAATCTGATCTAACTTGGAAGTTGAAGCAAACCTTGAAGCCAGCCATGTGGAAACAACCTCCCAACAAAAGCATTCTGTGATTCTGTTATCTGGAACACAAATTAGTTGTGATAATTTAACATTTTCTACTTGTCTTGGTTTGAAAGACAGGCAACTGACAAGGAGGATGGGAACCTCCCTTGGAATGGAAAGTATGACCCCCTTCCCTCTGAATTATCATAACTTTGAAATTAAGGGGCTTTCAGGCAAAGATATGGGAAAAGGAATAAGAGTTCTTTACTAGTGTGTATGTGCATAACAAGGCAAACAAACAACAACAACGTCAGCGACAACAAACAGAACCAGACTCCCAGTGCCAGCCTCTCTCGGTCGCCAGCACTTTCCCCTTTGGTGCAGTTCCGGTCACAGCCGGCAGGGGCGCTCCCGGCCGGGCAGGGGGATGTGGTGATCCCCCCGGGCTGCAGGGGGCGCTGTGGCGCGAGCGCTGTTGTCTCTCTCCATGCAGTAATGGCGGATGCAGCCAGCGGAAGGGATGGAAAAGGGGCTTCCTTTACAAACCCCCAGAGGTAGTCAGTCTTGATGCCGCTCTGGATAGCAAAAGGAGCTGTAGCAGGAACCTCAGAAGCAGCAAGCTGGAACATCAGGGATGAGCAAAACCCCGGGGTGGTAGACGAGATGTATCAGAAACTCTGCAGCTACAGCTGGAACTGCGGCCCATCCCAGCAGGCAGGGGGTGAAAGGCTACAGTGTAGCAAAAAAAACAGACCAGTGGTGGAAAAATTGCAGGGGCAGGACAGTGGCAGCCTGACTCCCGAGCAGGGCAGGGGGAAAGGGTTCAGGATCCCAGGGTTTTCCCCTGAGGCACCCCAGCAGATGGTGAAAGTCCTTTTTTTAGTGAGGTAGGGTGTTAATATGGTCCCAGTTCAGTGGCTGCTCTCACAAGCAAAGAAGCAGGACCAGGCTGGGCTCCGGCAGTGGCAGCGAATTCCGCCCCTCAAGCAGCAACTCGACCATTCTGCCACAAAGCCAAGAGCACAAGAGAGCTAGGAGCTGCATCCAACCCTTTCCCCCAGCCCCAATTCTCACGCTATCTCTGTCCCTCTGAGAGAAACCCTCAGACAAGAGAGTAGCCAGCCGCACCATTCCCAGGGCAACTTCTTTTGTCTCTCTTAACAAAATGGGAGAAAATTCGCTATGACAAAGAAAACAAAAGGAAAAACCCTAACTTCCAACACCACTACATTGCTACTTGCAAGCATTTTCCTTCAGAAAAAAAAATAGTCTAATAATCAATAAATGAACAAGCAGTCTGAAAATATGCTAGTTTAGGTATGAAAATTGTTAATTTAGATCCCCAAACTCCCCAAGATGAGGAAAAGCTGGTCAACTAAACCAATAGGAAATGTATCACGCACACAGTCCACTCAATGTGTGTTGCACTCTCTGGCATTTAGTCTGGTTTTTGGGTGCCTTTTAATTCCCTTTTTTCTCTAATCTTACACTAACGCTGTACATAAATACATACTAACATGCCTCAGAGCTACACCAAAAATAAACTTACACAGAAACCACAGTGAAACAAATTAATCCCTGGCACTATGTCCTGTGTGTAATGACAAAAGGGATTAATACAACCCAAGCACATATAATTGCAAAGCCAGATGCAGCTCCTTTTTGGAGTCCCCTATTCCCTGATTTACTTGCCATGTTCCAGTGGTGGGACTCCTGGTCAGGCTCAAACTGTTCAATTATGGCATTTTCTCCAGAACTCCAATTCTCTCTTATTTCATGTGTTTTCAAGGTGACACCCTGTGTACTGTAGGAATTGTCTGGCCTTAATCTCAGTTTTCACACCAAGTTCAGCCAGAAAATCCTTGTCCCCTACTGCATCAGCTCAGCTGTTCCATGTTTCTTATTGCAAAAGAATTGACATCAAAGATTGTTTCAGAGGAAAGGGCTGCAAAAACCAGGTTAACAGTTGGAGCCATGAGCACACAATGCATGATGAACCAATAGCTATGTGATTACACCAGACAGATTCCTGCTCCAGGGACAAAATGCTTTCACACTGCAGCTACTACTCTGGCCTTTGATCCGTGCACCAACTCTTCAATGATGAGCACTTCTCAAGGTGCAATCGGTAATGCAAACAGTGGGTTATACGCAAAAAATCTTTTCAGCATAATAAAAATGTTCTCTCATATTCCCAGTTTAACAGATGTCCTGCTTAATTGCATTTGAAATGCAAAAATATTTCAAGTTTTGCATAATAATCACAATAGAAAGTTGTATAATAAAAAAAGTAAATGCTATCTCCATAGAATCCCAGAATGGTTTGAGTTTGAAGGAACCTTAAATCTCATTGAGTCCCACCTCCTGCCATGGGCAGAGACACCTTCCACTATCCCAGGCTGCTCCAAGCCTCACCCAACCCGGCCTTGGACACTTCCTGGGATCCAGGGGCAGCCACAGCTTCTCTGGGTACCCTGTGCCAGGGCCTCACCACCCTCATAGGGAACAATTCCTTCCCAATATCCCACCTAACTCTGCCTTCTGGAAGTGGGAAGCAATTCCCCCTTGTCCTGACACTCCAGGCCCTTGTCCCAAGTCCCTCTCCAGCTCTCCTGGAGCCCCTCTAGACACTGGAAGGGGCTCTAAGGTCTCCCTGGAACCTTCTCTTTTCCAGGTGAACACCCCCAGCTCTCCCAGCCTGGCTCCAGAGCAGAGGGGGTCCAGCCCTTGGAGCATCTCTGTGACCTTCTCTAAAATAGCTCCAGGAGTTCCACATCCTTCTCATGCTGAGGACCCCAGAGCTGGATGCAGAACTCCAGGTGGGATCTCACAAGGGCAGAGCAGAGGGGAAAAATCACCTCCCTCAACCTCATGACACTTTTTTTGATGCAGGCCAAGACATGCTTGGTTTCTGCGTCCCAGCGCACACAGCTGCAGCATGTCCAGCCTCTCATCCACCTGCACCTGCAAGTCTTTCTCAGCAGGTCTGCTCCATCTGCTCATCCCCAGCCTGGATTGATACCAGGGGTTGCTCCAGACTAATGCCTGGAGAAGGGAGTAGTCCTCGGTGCACTCTACTTCAACACTCTACTCATGGATCCATCCCACCACATTTCCATGGTGCCAATAAGATCATAGTCCTGCACATGTACATGAATCTAACTCCTCCTGTTTATTCCCCATGCTGCATAGAGGCATTGTGGATTCCTGATGCTGACTATCTTCAGGCTGGGTCTCTGATGAAACTGATTGGATTCCTTTGGGCTGCTCTCCTGCTGACCCGAGATCCTCCTCTCCAGGCATCTCTTGATGTCCAGGTCTTCAAAAACAGGGCAGTGGGGTATGGGGGCATGGCAAAGACTAAAAAAATCCCAACACGCTTTACATCGGGGCAAGAAATACCTTCATTTTCATTGTGATCATGAACAATAAAATTCATTATTTGCTAATACTGGACCTGCATTGTGAATTCAATTGTCAATTGAAGGAGCATTTGTGAAAGAATGCAACATTATGCTAAAATTGCACTTAGAGAGTTTGTTTCTCAACTCACCCTCACCATAAAATAATAATCAAAGCTATTAAAATTTCTTATCAGGATTTTTAGATTGTTTGGATAAACTTCCAAGACAAGCAAATCACTTACCCTTCTTATGTAGTTCTGCATTATGTACAGGCACACAGCACCATAGACATAGAAAATATCATACAAGGGAAATCAAAGGATGCTTTGATTTTAATCTCAAAATCATCCATTGGTCAATTCATTTTGTAAGTTACAAGATGGGATACTGGTGGGAGTTTAAGATTTTTCCTTTTGTTTCTTTCTTTCAGGGAATTTTCTCCCATTTGTTGCTAAGAAACAATTACAACCGGTACTTAAGAGAGACAAAAGATGTAGCCAGAGTGGGTGGAGTGCAGCTGGCTGCTACTCTCCTACCTGAGGGTATTTTTCTCTTGGGAAGGGCAGAATTACCGTGAGATTTTGGGTCGGGGGGAAGGGGCTAGGCACAGCATCTAGGTGTCTCTCGCTCTAGACATCGGAGAGGAGAGAGGCTGTGGTCGCTGTAGGGAGAATTCGTCACCACCACAGGGTTCCATCTCCTGCTGTTCTCTCCTACTATGAGTGAAGCTCTGCTTGTAAGAGCAGCCGTTGGACTGGGAGCTTATTAACTACCAACCTCACTAGAAAGGACCCTCACTATCTATTTGGGTGCCTCAGAGGAAAACCCAGGATCCTGAGCCCCTCCGCCCTCCAAGGGAGCCTCTCCCAGCTGTGTTTGGGAGCTAGGCTGCCACTGCCCAACCCTGCTGTTTCTCTGCCACTGCTCTGGGTTTTTCACTACACTGTAACGCCACACCCCCGGCCTGCCAGACACCCCGCGGCTCCTGCTACAGCTGTGGAGTTTCTAATACATTTAATTTACTAATCCAGGATCTGCTCGCCTTTGCCTTTCCAGCTTGCTGCTTCTGAGGTCCGTGCTGCAACCCATTTTGCTATCCAGAGGGGCACCAAGACCAACTGCCCCTGGGGGTTTGTAAAGGAAGCCCCTTTTCCACCTCGTCCACTGGCTGCATCTGCCATTACCCACCTGAAGAGGTGGCCGAACTCGTGCCACAGCACTCCCTGCAGCCGCAGGGGAATCATCATACCCGCCCTTGATACGCAGAAAAGACACCACAACTCAAAAGTTGTAAAGTAGATATGTTTTAATCAGCTGAGGCAGCGTGTAGAGGGATTCCTTGTGGAACAGGAGCATATGATACCCCAGGACAGTCTGGGCTGTCTGCGTACCCCAGGGCTGCTAGGGAAAAACCCCTGAAGGGGCCTCAGGCTGCAGCAGGCTTGAAAGACACCTGGCAGCAGGCAGCATTGAAAATCCTTGGCAAAGTTACACACTGGTCAGCTCCCTTGCTGCTTAGAGGCTGTCCCGTGGGAATAGGGTGTGAATCTTTGTAACATACACATAAGTTGGTGTAAGTAAACAATAAAGCGGAGTACGATGCTGAAATCGTATCGGTGTTCGTATCGTGACTCTGGCCGGCTCCCCTGCACTCGGAAACCACCCCCCCACCCCCCCCCCCGCTAAAGCAGCACGGGGGATCTTTCCTCCAAAAACATGCACACCATTCGCAGTATTTAGCTTGGTATATATCGAGTTACAAGTTACATATGCATTAGGTTACACAATCCACCTATATGTATTCATTACCTAGCCCCACCTAGCCTCGCTTCATATTATAATGAGCTCAAAAGTCATTTCCATATGCCCTGCTCCTGCGCAGTGCCTCCTGGTGGTCGTGGGAAGGGGTCTCAAGATGAAGTAAACATCTTCTTCTGGGCTGAACTTTTCACCTTGTCCCCTTGCACATGCTCACTGAGTTCCTGGTCCAAGTCCAAACCTCAAGGCTGGTTTAAGCTGTTTTCAGGGTATGAAAGCAGGATCTTTTGGTCACAGTTTCTTCCTCTTATCAATGGTCCAGCATCTTAGCCTTATCCTCCCCTGCATCCTTCCCTTTTACCTGGCCAGTGTAATAAGTACTGAGCAAGCGATATACATTGTTTAGCAAGCAGCTGCAAAATTTAGCAATACCAGCAATTCCCACAATCAGCAATTAACCCTTAAAGCCTAAGCCCCCTGTATCACTCTGCCCAGCTGGGAGCCACCAGCGCCCCTGCCGGCTTTGACCAGAACTGCACCAAAGGGGAAAGTGGCTGCAATCGAGAGAGGCTGGCACTGGGAGTCTGGTTCTGTTTGCTGTTGCTACCATCGTTGTTGTTTGTTTACCTTATTATACATATACATACTAGTAAAGAATTGTTATTCCTTTTCCCATAGCTTTGCCTGAAAGCCCCTTAATTTCAAAGTTATGATAATTCAGAGGGAAGGGGGTAATTTTTTCTATTCCAAGGGAGGTTCCCACCCTCCTTGGCAGACACCTGTCTTTCAAACCAAGACAGATACTTATCCAGAATTCTCCACCATAGCCCTTATTTACTCCAACTAAAGCACAATCAAAAAACATTTCACTAAAAACTAGTAAAGAAATGCAGACACAGTGAATTACAAAAAGAGAGCTGCTGTAAAATAATTACCTTTCATTTCTCTTGGGCATCACTCCCCTTCATTTTGCTTAATAATTTCCTAAAAAAATCTCAAGCCTGATTTCTTGAAAGCTCTTGGCTTTTCTTCCCATCTTTCCTGCAAATCCTCAATCTAGCCACCACCTTATGGTTACTGCAGCTCAAGCTACTGCCTAGAACCGTATTTTTCCACCGGGTACTGTCTGCCTTCTGCTTGCGACCAGTGGGTCAAGCAGAGCGTTAGCCATGCTGGCCTCTTTTACACTGCATTAGATTCTCGCAGACATTTGTGAAGGCAGTTCAGCAGCAGACACTATGAGAAAGTAAGGGAAGGGAATTGCAAGGGAATATGTAGCCCTTGTCCCCACCTCCTCCATCTGCAGCCTTCCACAGCAACCTGGATCCAAGAAAACACACTGCCTTAAGAACAAAAGCTATTTCAACATATAACAAGTCTAAAAGGCTCCAGCTTCTCTCTATTTCTGAAGCACCAAGTAGGGGCTTTGAACTGGAACCCTCTGGCCTTTCCCAAGTATGACTATTGCTGTGGGAAGGGAAAACAACCAGCATTAAACCAAGCTGCAGATTCCATTTGCTCCAAGAGGGATGGCCCTGGGGCTAACATTGCATTTATCAGACAGAACTTCCCTGTTTCAGAACTTTCAGGTCCCTTTAATAGGACAAGGAAAAGTAAATCAGTCTTGCATGTTCCATAGTGTTGGGGTTTTAGGAGTTCTCCTTTTGTTTGTTTTCTCTTAAAGAATTTTCCCCATACATGTTGCTAGGAGACAATAACGACTGGATATTTCAGAGAGACAAAAGACCTGGCCACTGTTGCGGTGTCCCCTTTTTCCCATACGTGGTTTGTCCCAAATTAAAATGCTACCTATCAGTTTGTTGTTTCCCCTCCCCTTTTAACATTGTATATGCCCTTGTCCGTTTGTCAATCCTCCATGTATGCCACCCCTTTCTCCTCCCCTGTTCTAGAAAGCTCTTCTCCCGGCAGTGTCCCATTGGTCCCTTTGAATTTCTCCCCTCCCCAAGTTTGCTCTCATTTGGTGGCTGCATACAGCCCCATCTGTGACCCCTTCCCTTCACTTCTTCTATTGGCCCTGAAGTTGTTCCTGCCCCTTGCCCCACCTTCCTTTAAAATCCTGTGTAACTCCTTGTTCAGGGTTTTTTCGGTCCCCGGTTCCCCTGAGGATAATAAACTACCTCAGACACTATACCGGAGCCTCCTTTTCCTTCTTGCCTCTGCCTTTGCACACAGACCATCTAGTGGATCGAGAGCTTTGCCCAGCGCAGTGAGACCTTTATCATCCAGGTCTTGGGAAGCTGATGCTGTGAGCTACCGGGCTGCTCCCACTGTGACAGCCACAGCTAAGGGGAGGGGTCCAGCTGGCTACTCTCTTGTACGTGGGGTTTTCTCGTGTAGGGCAGAGATGCTGCGAGATTTGGACTGGGAAAAAGGGGTCGGATGAAGCCCCTAGGTCTCTTGCTCTCTCAGCACTGGGAGGGGAGAGAAGCTGCAGTTGCTATGGGGAGAATTCATCACCACTGGAGGGTTCTGCCATCTGCTGCCTTCCTTCTACCCTGAGTGCAGCTTGCTCACTGGAGCAGCTGTTGCACTGGGACCCTATTTAACACCCGACCTCACTAAAAGAGGGACTTTTTCACTATCTGCTGTGGTGCCTCAGGGGAAAACCCTGAGATCCCAAGCCCGCCTTTTCCTGCCCCAGTGGGAGCTGGGTTGCGGCTGCCCCGCCCTCGCTGTTCCTTTGCCACTGCTCTGAGTCTTTGCTACACTGTAGCCCTGCACACCCCTGCCTGCCCAGAGGTCCAGGGGTTCCCACTGCAAATGTGGAGCTTGATACATCTCGTCTACCACCCAAGATTTTGTGCTCATCCCTGCTGTTCCAGCCTGCTGTTCCCAAGGGTCCTGCTGGGGCACCGGGATCGGCTACCCAGGGGGTTTGTGAATCCTTTCTTCTATCCCTTGTCAGCTTGGCCAAGCCGCCATTACCACGTGCTCCCCTAGCTCGTGCCACAGCGCCCCCCACGGGGGAATCACCGCGCCCATCCTCACCAGCTGGGAGCCACCAGCACCCCTGCTGGCTGTGACCGGAACTGCACCAAAGGGGAAAGTGCCTGCAGCCGAGAGAGGCTGGCACTGGGTGTCTGGTTCTGTTTGCTGTTACTGCCGTAGTTATTGGTGTTTGCCTTGTTATACACACATAAATAGATATTAGTAAAGAACTGTTATTCCTATTCCTCATATCTTTACCTGAAAGCTCCTTAATTTCAAAATTGTAATAATTTGGAGGGAAGGGGGTTACATTTTCATTCCAAGGGAGGTTCCTGCCTTCCTTAGCAGACACTTGTCTTTCAAACCGAGACACATAGTAAATCCAAAAAAAAAGTAGAATGCAGATGCTGACTGAGGAAGATTTAAAAATTTAGTGTTTGTTCCACTTTTTCTCCTTCTCCAAATCCAAATGGACTCCTTCTCAGAAGTAACTACATGTACCAGGAATTAAGGAGACTTGGGCTGCTGAATCATACTTCTGATGGATAATATGGATTAAAAAGCAGCTAAATAATTGCACACTAAAACCCAGCTTGTTTCCTTATTATAGACAGAAAGATGCTGGTAATGTATTTTACCAAATTGCTTTTGTATATCAGAACAGTCCCAAAATTGGTTAAAAAATCTGTAGCTCATCCACAATTTCCATGCTATATAGGAACTTAAACATATATTCACCACTGTTCATGTTTCAGAAATGCAGGTTTAAGCAGAAATGACAATATTTGCAATTGCAGCAGAGGTTTAATTATGAAGCATTTAAAGGATCATTGGTATAGGATTTCATAAAGAAAAATATTTTTAAAATGTTAATGGAAAATTGAGTCTTCTTTACTATAACCAAAAATAATGTTAGAGATCATGAAGTACCAGAGACCTTGCTTAATTGGCAGTGATCTTATATAAAGTCTTATCCCTGGTCTACAGTAATTGAGCCCAAACTCCCTTTAAGCTAATACTAGAAATTGTGTTTTTATGGGCTCTTACAAAGTATGACTATTTTTTTTCTTCAGTGGTCCTCTGCAGGGAAGTGAAACAGAGATTATTATAATTTTAAACCAATTAAAGAGCAGTCACTTCATGTGATCAGTGACTGTACTCTATTGAGATGGCATTTCCAGCCTCACATAATGTCATTAATATGGCAAAACTTACAACCAAATTATACTTTGGTGTAATGATAGGTTTTCTTCTACTGGTACACAAATGAAGCGATGAGATACACAAATCAAGATTGTGAAATAGCATTTTAATGCCTCTGAGCCAAGTTAGGTAGGTTTCCAAAAAAGCTACCAAAAAACCTTTACAATCAGAAGAATTGTTGGGGCCCTGTGGTCCTGGGAGAGGGGCCCTGTGGGGGAGACACAGGGTTTCCCTAGCCCCTGGTCAGACTCGTTCCCCATTGGTTGTTTTGTGTTCCCCTGCATGGGCAAGGACCCTCGGGTACCGTGATTGTGGCAGTTCCTCGGCAGATCCTCAGCCATGTGGCTGGAGAAATAAACATCTCGCTGAAACATCTATCAAGAATCAGTCCATACATATTTCTTTTCCACGGGCCTCGTTGATTGATACGCGTGTTGCAGTTTCCCCACTGTAACAAAGGATCACAAGTTGTTTTGCCTTCTCCCTCTACAAAATGTCAAGTCTGGATCAATTAAAAAAATGATAATTACCTTTCCCCCTACCCAAAGTAACATTCAAAACAAAATTAGAATTTTCAAAAGAAAATTAGAAAAAAAATCCAAAAAAATCACTGCTGGTTCCAAGCTAATTAAATATCTTAAGCTGCCTTGCTTGTTTTAGGAAAAGCACCTAACTCTCAGGCTAATTACAGTGCTCCTCATGGTGGCAGATGTTAGGAGGGTAAGTATTTTCTAACACTGATGCACACTGAGATTTGGCAGTCAGGTATGAACATGAAGCCTGGTCTACGACAGTGAATACAACTTCGAAAATAAGAGACAGTGGCAGAAATAGAGAATGTAAAGAAGTAAGTTTTGAGGCCATACATTAATAAATCAAAACAGAAGTAAAACAAGATTTCTCTTATTAAAAGCCTATTTATCAGTTGTCTCTGGGAAGACAAGAATCTCTCTAAAAGTTAAGTCTAAAGTCTAAAAGCTAGCTAACACTAACTACAAAACAGAATTTGGATGCATATTGCAAATAAAAATAAAGTAACAAGCACACCACAGAAATTATCCCAACTTTTTGAAATACTGGAGACACTCTTCCTGTGAAATCTGATAAAAGACAAAGCCTCAGCTCCTGAAGACCAGATAACAAC
Organism: Corvus kubaryi; assembly: GCF_017639235.1. Classification (NCBI taxonomy): domain Eukaryota; kingdom Metazoa; phylum Chordata; class Aves; order Passeriformes; family Corvidae; genus Corvus; species Corvus kubaryi. Next base: position 297,651 of record NW_024580661.1, on the reverse strand, counting down.
ATAAGCTGTACCACAATTTAAACGTTTGAAACAAGAGTGTGAATCTTGGCAGGATCACTGCAAAAGAAGCAAAACCAAACCAAGGTTCAGCTGAAGAAGTAATGTTTTATGGCACTGAGGCAGCTCTACTAGCACCTGCATTCCAATAAAGGATAAAGTGAAGTGGATTTGAAACTTATTTCTATTGAATCCAGTATACATTTTAGCATTCCAGATAAAAGGTGTTTCAATAACTAACAGAATGAGAACAACATTTGGGGGTGTTATTACCATGACTGTTCTTCTGCATATGAGGTGCCCCAATCTCCACATGGCTAAAGAGGCTCCCAAGTGCAATAAGCATGCACCAGTAACGTCCAAGGCCCTGAAAGAGTAGAAATTAGACTAGAGTAAATCATCACAGAGGTCCCTTTGGCCTAAAAAGTCAAATAGTGTGTGCATGCAGTTACTTTTCTTCTCCACTAGTCTTGGCATATGCACAAAACATTTCATGTCGATTGGAAGCAAGCAAAGAAACCAAGAACTTGGAACAAAATAGGGTTAATTTCTATAGCTTGAATGATAATTCCTACATTAGCACATTTACCCAGCACCATGAAAGATGTGTACTGAATGAATCAATGACACTGCAGAATCAGGCAATGGTGGTGCAATATAAATACTTCTTAATACCTCTCTTGTATTCTGTTCTCCTCAAGATGCCATGGGGATCTCCTACACCTCCTGGCTGAACTGTGCTAGAGATGTCTCCATTTCTCTGGAAAGGAAATTTCTCACATACTTTGATATAAGACCTTCTCTGGGAGTAGGTTAAGTAGAAGTCACACAGGATTGCATTTGCTGGGACACCCTGGGTGAGATGCCACCACCTGGGTTTTGCTAGCAAAAAAATCTTGCTTTCTGCAGCCTGAAATGCAGCTCAGACTTTCCACTGGAAATTTACATACCAAACTCTCAACACAGCTTTGTGTTTAGTAATTTATTTTTTAGGGCATGTTAGGGAAAAAAAGTGTAACTTTCCTTTTATTACTTTCTTCAGTAGTTAACTTTCCGTCCTGGAAATGCGTTTGCTTTCTATTCTCATTATACTCTACCATATTGCTGATTTTCTTCCCTTTCTTTTCTTCCTTTGGGTTAAAGCAATTAATAATAAAAGTCACATGAAAGCCAGAACTACAGAGGAAATCCTGCAGCCTAAAGACTGTGCTTGGCAAATCTGTCCTTCAACTGGACAAGTCTGGTGGCCAGGGGAGAAGACAGGACATGAAAATGAGCAAGTCTCTCTGAATCTTCAAAGCACAAGGAGTCCTGCTGCTTTCCAGGCACTGGGAATCAGCGGGGCCATCCCCACAGGAGAGATCCACTGCAGTGATTATTTTGGGGGCCTTTCATGGTCTTTTGGAGGCATGTTTCCACAGAATTTCATTAGGCCATCTTTTCCCAGATCTGTCTTAAAACACAAACCCTGCAGAAGACCAAACACCCTGGGCACTGCTGCAGCCCTGGGCAGTCATTACTTCCCTGCTGCCGACAGCAGCTTTCAGAGCTCGCCTGAGTACCCCCTTCAGAGGGACAACCAGCTCCAAAGGCCTTCATAAGCCCCAAAGAGAGAGTCTGTACCCATGCTATGGACCTTCTGCCACACTCCTTTGTCACCAGGATCCAGCGGCACAACATTTGCATCACCTTAAAGCACAGAAATGGTTCTTTGGATTATTTTTCTCCTGGTTATTCATAATTTAGGAGTAATATTACCACAGGCCTGGGCCCTAGGGTATATCACCATGTCCTGCAGCCATAGGGAGGAGGAGGAGAGAAGATCCAGCAGGCAGGAATTGTGCAGCACGATTGATGATTTTAATTATTTTACAAACTCTTTTATAGACTTTTTTCTTCATAGTCTAATTGGACAAAGGACCAGCAACCCCTTGGGGGTGATTGGCTAAAATCCTAAAACATCCATTGTCAAAATATTTATCTACTATACCATAAACAAGACTTTCCAAGGTTGCAGGTGGCTTGGTTGTTTACATACTCTGCTACCTCTTCTGTGAGAGAGAAAAGTCTCTCACAGACTTAGAAAATAACAAGAAAATCCTCACTAACAGCATTTTTGTACCTACAATTCCCCCTTTTTGTTTCATAACAACTCTACTATTAATCCTAAATAGAAATTTACATCAGTTATTAATTCTAAATATGTCCTTAAGGCTTTAACTATCTGACTCCATAACAAGAAATTTAAAATTCAGTCTCTGCTTGTGGAAGGACCATCCCAGTCTCTTCTCTGGTCCTGTAGAAGGACCATTTGCCTGATGGTCGACATCTTGGTCATCATCAGAAGAGTCATTAGGCTGATGATCTACATTCTGGTTGCCATTTGGATGGTTGGCGTTCTGGTCATCATTTGGAGGTTGCCTGTTCTGCCTCTGGTGCCATAGGTCAGGGCAAACGCATTTTGCAGGTAGCCACCGTACCCCAGTATCTGTGGAAACGCAAGCATACCCACGACCCCAAACGATAAGCTCACGCGGGCCTTCCAACTGGTTAGTGAGTAAATTCCGTACCCAGACTTTTGCCCAGGGCAGTTGTCTCTCACCTGCAGACTGCAATGAGAGAAAATGATTCAGAATAACAGGATTATTTGAATTTTGTGGTACAGTAAGATGATTAATCATATCCAAAGATTTTTCTAGTTGGCTCTGTGGGATTTCTCCATGCATTCCCCTTTTCTGTAGGTCCAAAACACGCTTCAAGGTACCATGAGCGCGTTCGGCAATGGCTTGGCCAGTAGGAGAATGTAGGATACCAAAGGTATGGTCTACACCCCATAGGTGTAAGAACTACTGCGTCTTCTCTGAGGCGTAGGCAGGACCATTTTCGGTTTTCACAGAAACTGGCATGCCCAGGACTGAGAAAGCCAATTTCCAATGGGCAATGACATCACGGCCCTTCTCTCCACTGTGAGCAGTAGCCCACATAGCTGAGGAGAAAGTGTCAATAAACACGTGCACATATTTCAGCCGACCAAATTCTGGGATGTGAGTTACATCCGTTTGCCAAATCTGCAAGGCTTTTAGCCCTCTGGGGTTTACCCCTGCTGGCAAAGGCGCAGCGAGTCCGTGACAGTCAGCACAAGCGCTGACAATGTCGCGCGCCTCGGTTGGCGTTAAATGAAACTGCTTCTGCAGGGTATGTGCACTTTGATGGAAGAAACCGTGCGATGCCTTGGCTTGTGCAATTTTGTCAGGCTGAGGCCCTACCCACGCAGGGTTGGCCAGCATGTCAGCCCTGGCATTGCCTTCTGTTAGAAAACCTGGTAAATTGGTGTGGTTTTGAATGTGCAGAATGTAATACGGATGCACTCGAGCCTGAATTGTAGACCACAAGGTTTGAAACAGTGAAAACAGAGCCGCATTGTTCACCTCCTTCAGAAGTGAACAATCTAAGCGTTGGGTGATATCTGCTACATAAGCAGAGTCAGTAACCAAATTCAAAGGTTCCTGTGAGAATCACTGAAAAGCCATGTTAACAGCCCTTAATTCAACTAACCGAGCAGAGCCTGACTCGTGTTCCTTCAGCACCTGCCATTCCAATCCCTCCTTCCAGGTAACAATGTTTTTCCCAGTTTTCCCTGAACCATCCATAAAGACGGTGGGTCCTTGCGCCGGCACTCGACTATTTCTCGGTCGCAATGAAAGTATGGTCGATTTTGCCAACTGCAGTAATTTATGGCGGGGAAGATGGTAAGTGATCTGCCCTGAACAGTTTTGCAGCATGCTTTGCAAAGGAGCACTATGGATAAGGCTCCACTCAAAGTATTTCTTTGAGATCGGAATGACAATTACTGCAGGATCCGCAGCCATCAGTTGCAAACACCGTTGACAGCATTTGAATATCAGAGAAGTAACCAATTCAAACACTGTGGGCACAGTCCTTTTCGGCTGGTGAGGCAAGAAGACCCATTCTAGGATATGCAAAGGATCAGGCCATCGTACATTCCACTGGCCAATGATACCTGTAGGATGGAGGTCTGGAATAGTAATGTAAACAGTGATAGCAGTGGACAGATCCACTCGATAAACCTGACCAGTGGAAACAGCCCGTTGGACCTCTTGCAGCACTCATTGCGCTTCTGGAGTCAACTCCCAAGGTGAATTCAGATCGGGATCCCCTTTTAATGTATTAAAAAGTGGGGAAAGTTGCTTTGTGGTTAGACCTAAATAAGGTCGTAACCAATTGATGACACCCAGCAGTTTCTGAGCATCATTCAAGGTTTTAATCAAATCCAGGAATCGCACCTCTTGGCGTTGGATAGTTCGGTCCAAAATTTTCACTCCTAAATATTTCCAAGGAGGATGCTGTTGAACTTTCTCCGGAGCTACCTCTAATCCATAGGCATGCAGAGCAGTGAGCAGCTGAGGCTGTATTCTCAGCAGCTCGTCCCAAGTGGACGCTGCCACCAGGATATCATCCATGTAATGGTAGCAGCGTGCATCAGGAAACTGCTTGCGAACTCCAGCTAAAGCTTGGGCAACATACCACTGACAGATAATTAGGCTGTTCCTCATCCCTTGAGGGAGGACCTTCCATTGGTATCTCTTAGCAGGTTCAGCACTGTTAATGGCAGGCACAGTAAAGGCAGATTTTGGTTTGTCATCAGGATGCAAAGGAATTGTGAAAAAACAATCCTTTAAATCAATGATCAGGATGTCCCACCCCATAGGAATCATGGCGGGAGAGGTCATACCAGGCTGCAATACCCCCATACCTTCCATTACTGCATTAACTTTCTGGAGGTCCTGCAATAATCTCCATTTCCCTGATTTCTTCTTAATTACGAAAACAGGAGTGTTCCAGGGGCTAGTAGAAGGTTCAAGGTGCCCCTGTTGTAACTGTTCCTGAACCAGCTGATGAAGGGCATCTAACTTCTCTTTCGGTAGGGGCCACTGCGGCTCAAAGATTGGTGTGTTAGTCAACCACCACAAAGGCAGTGTAGGATACTGTGCGCCCTTACGCACAGTGACCCCTATTAAAAATTTGTCCCAATCCATAGCCCCCAAGCTGCCAACACGTCCCATCCCCAAAGGTTAAGGGAAGTGGTACTAACATAAGGCCTAATTGTAGCTGTGTGCCCCTCTGAGTCCTTCACCACCACAGGCTGTTGGCTTAAATAGCTCTGTGTGGTTCCTCCTAATCCTGCGATGGCCGATCCCACCGGGGATCAAGGCCATGAGGGAGGCCACACAGAGAAGGAGATGATGGTTACATCAGCACCCGTATCAATCAAACCTCGAAGCTGAGTCCGGGACGGACGGGCGTTCGGCAGGATCAGGGTACATGTCATCTGTGGCCTTTGGTCAGAGATGTCTGCAGTCCAGAAGGCCTGCGGAAGTCCTGTAGATCCACTGCCGCTATCTTCGTGAGTTTTTTGTTCTCTCCTGGGGACACAAGACTTAAAAGGCACTAATTTAGCAAGGCAGGTCTTTTCAGGAATAGCTACAGGGGGTTTTTGCATGGAGACCATAGCGCAAATCTGACCTTTAAAGTCAGCATCAATAACTCCTGAGTGCACTAAGATTCCTTGATGGGCAACGTCAGGTTTTCCCACCAGCATTGCATGGGATCCCTGGGCTAAGGGTCCATATGCATCCAAGGGAGCTTTATAAATACTGCTAGAATCTAAGACGATTGCGGCTGCGGTGTGGATGTCAAAACCATCTGATCCCTGGGTGCTGTCTCTAGGGTGGCTGGGTAGGCCTGTGCCTGTACCTGTGCCACTCTCTGGGGGAGTGACTGCATCGGAGAGCAATTCTCCCTCCTTGCACCCCAGCAGAAGTTTCCCGACAAAGGGCGACCATCAGCATGAGTCTGGGATCTACAATAGTCCTGTTGGAGCTTTGGTGGGTTGGACGGTCGGGATGGACGGAGATGAGAGATCTCTGAAGTCAGATCTTGGAACATGCGGTTTATTGCAAAGGGCGTGGGTACAGGGGCACTGCTTAGAGCTGCCAGACTCAGCTCGGAGCAGGCCCAAGAGAGCAAGAATGTAAAAGTAAGAGTGGAGTAAGAGTGAGCGGAGAGGAAGTAAGTAAGGGGGTAGTAAGTAAAAGGGGCCGAAGTTCTTGTTACAATACAATAAATCATCTTCTGTACTGAATATTCTAATTTTCACTAGCCAATCTAGTACAAGATACAAATCCTATAGCATTTACATACAGCCTATAAGAGTTCTTATATTACCATAGAGTGTTACATTTTAACTCATAAAAACTACTCTTTGGACCCCTTCTGCTGAGCTAGTAGGGTCTGCTCTGACCCTTGGACCTGTCTGCAAGCAGAGGGTACTGTTCAATCAAAGGGGATTACCTTCAGTCAGCCATACCATTGTTTTCCAGTTGTTCAGTAACTAAGACTTGGTATCTCAAAGGTGGCCTTTATTTCGATGTCGCTTATAGTTTTCATATTCCCAAAATCTTTTGTCAGGCAATCATGTTTATAAGGCTTTCCTGTTTCATCTTCCCCAACAAGTCCGAGCAATGCCTTGGCCTGCCACACCTCTTGCACTGGGGGATCGGTGCGTTCTCTTTTTGGCTCGGCTTAGGCCGCTTCTGGTTTTTTGCCTGTTTTGGTTGCTTTGGTTCACGACCGGAAGATGCGTGAACAGGGTGCAGGAACACAGCCAAAGCAGACCTTTTCTGGTTCCCAGATCCCAGCTTAGCGCAGGCTTCGACCATGTCTGTTACCTCAGGATCTCCTGGCAAAGCTTCTATGATTTTTCTTCACTCCTCGTTTTGCATTATCACTCACTAACTGTCTTAACAACAAGTGTCTGTTCTGGTTTGGCCAAATTTAGAAATATATCCTCTGAGAGAAGGCACAACCACCCCTCCCACACCAAGTTCAGGAAAAATAAATTTTCCTCGAAGGAAAGTGAAGGAGATAAAAACTATTTATTTAACAAACACACGGGAAAAGGAAAGTAATGCTAAATAATAAAATCTCTCGCTGTGGAGAAAAAACCTGGGAAAAGTGTTAGAGTCCTCCCTTTGGTCTCCTCAGAGCTGGGGCTTGGCCCAGGGCCAGGCCTGCTGTGCCCAGTGGAAAGTCCTTCTGATGTGCTCTGAGTTTGAAGCAGTCCAGTAGAAAAGGGGTAAAATCCAAAATTCCAGGGAAGGAAAAAGCAAAGTTCAACTCTCAATCTCTCTCTGGAGAAAAAGAAAACTGAACAACTGGCCAAAAGCTGACTGGAAAGCAGCAAGCCAGATGCCTCCTCCCTCCCCTGCCACAGCTGGGGAAAAAGAAAGTAGCTATCTCTGTGTGACCTTGAACGAGCTGCAAACTGCTTTGAAAAAGTTTTGCTCAGTTTTTCCTTCCCCCTCTCAGGTTCAGTTTCGTGGCATAGAAAGGCACAAAGTTAATTTCTGGGCATAGAGCAGTGACATGGGATACACATCATAAAGTCACCCCAAGACACTGTCTTAACCCGTCATCCTCAACCTGCTTCTCGAGAGAAGCAGCGACTTTCTCTACAAAAGAGAGAAATTACTCTGATTTCCCTTGAACTATTTCAGTATATCTCTTTCTAGGCGCAGACAACTCTATGGTTTTCAACAGGGCAGCCATGCCAACCTGCTGAGCTTGCTGCAGGATGCTAGAGGACAAAGTACCGTGTAGACTGGGATCAGAGAAGGGACCAGTCCCCATCAAAGCATCCACTCCTGCTGTCCATCTAGGATTGGCAGCAGGGAGCTGCATATTCCCTAATGCAGCCTTGTCGGCCAGCTTTCTCCAGGTTTTCTCAAAAACTGTAAATTGTACAGGTTGAAATAGAATTTGACCTAAGTGTCTGATATCAAATGGAGAAAGCAAATCTGTATTTATCACCCTTATTATCTGCATAACCTCAGCAAAACCTAGCCCATGTTGTGCCACCTTGGATTGCAGCTCCTGGGCAACCTTCCAAGCAATTACCTCATGCTTATCACGCTCACCTGAATTTGGGAGAGCGTTATACACTGGGAAAGCTTGGATCTTCCCTTTTGGGGAGTCACTACCATCCTGAACTTCTGGCACAGCCTGTGGATGGAATGTAACAGCTTCCCAATTACCCCCAGAATCCTCAAATCTATTTGGCATCCCAAGTGTTTCCAATAATTTCCAATCTCCCTCCTCCAACACTCGCATCTTAACTGACTCTAAGAAGCGATTGTAGTGGGTCGGATGCACTGTTGCCGTGCAGTCCTGAAAGATCCAGGGGTGAGACCGGCGCAGCCTTTTCCTTCGCCGTGCGGGTACAGCCGCCTTACGACCTGGGGCCAGAACCTCATCTGCCTCACTGCCTGATGATGAGTCATCAGGCAAAGGCAGCTCTGAGACGCTGGGAGTGAACAGAGGTGGACGGAGAGGGGCACATTGGCTAGGTTGGCTAGAGGCAGAACAGACAGCATAGACTACAACTGGCTGTGCTGCAGTTTGAACAGCAGCCTCTTTTCAGGATGCCATCTCGGCCAGTCCCGACTGAACCGGTACTGGAGCTGCTGCCACCGTCTCTGGGGCTACAGCCGCGCCTGGCGCTGCACTTGTCTCTTGTTCCACGGCAGCGTTTGGCACCGTCGCTGGCCCTTGCGCTGCAGCCGCGCCCGGTGCCGCCACTGGCCCTTGCTCCGTGGCCGCGTTTGGCACCACCGCTGGCCCTTGCTCTGTGGTCACATTCGGTGCCGCTGCCAAAACTGCTGCTGTTTCTCGCTCCCCAGCCACATTCGGCGCCGCTGCCCCCGGCTGCCGCTCTGCAGCCATGGCCACTTCTGGGTTTTTCCATGGCAGCACCGCTTCCAGGTTCGCCACTGGCCGCGCTGCTTCTCCCATGGGTGGTGCAGGCGGTGCTCGTGACACCAGCCTGCTGAACCCTGCACGGCAAGGTGCCTCTGTTATCTGCAGCAGCTGCTTTTGCAGGCTGAGCAATTCTCCCAGCTGCCGGGATATGTTCGGTAACTCTGTCAGCAAAGGCAGATGCTGTATTAAAAGGTCGATGGCTCGGTTCTGCAGCGATGCAGAATAGTCCAGCACCAAGGAGGGCAGCAGACCACACCCAGGCAGTCTCGGTGCAGTCACGCCTGGTGCTACACCGGCTAAGAAGGGACATCTGGACGATTTTGGCTCTGTTGGTGTATATGCAAACGGGCTAGGAGCTGCCACGGGGGTCCAATTCACTAAGCCGCTAAATCACAGCCCTGGATAAGCCGTGGCCACTGCTGAGCTGAGTGGCAAGGCATACTGTGTGCCCTCCCCCTGCTCCAACACCCCCGCCTCTGCCGGTGCAGGGTCCCTGGGGGCCGCGGAGTCCTGCGACTCTGCAGGGTGAGGCGCCACAGGCTCTGCCTGTGGAGCCAGGGGTGTTTTTCTGGATCCACCATTGTTTGCCCCCAGAGCCCGGGCAGCAAGGTCCCCCTCGGACATTTCTCCATCACTCATCACCGAAACAGGTGAGCCAGCCCTGCTGCCACAGTCGAGGTTGGTCAGCAGAATAAATAAGGAACGCCAGGTCTGGTATAATTCTAACACTGCTGGGTCCCCAAACGGGAGTTCGTGTCGGAAAGCACAGCCAAGTTCCTGCCATAAGGCAAAGTCCAGGGCAGTATCTCTGTCCATGGAAATCCCTTTTAAAGTAGCCCAATATAATAATTCCCGAACTGAGTTTTCAGGAATGGATGTGGGCAATATGCTAAACACACCTTTCCAGACCATTACCACAGCGTCTGTTTGTGAGCCGCTGTTCGCCATTTCTCAGTCCTGTCGAACCTCACGGTCCTGGGAGGGAAGGGGAACAGCGTACCTCTAGAGAAATTCGGCTTGACTTGCAGCAGCAGGACACGTCAGAGAGTGCAGATCACGTCAGGGAGCACCAAATATTACCGCAGGCCTGAGCCCTAGAGTATATCACCGTGTCCCACAGCCATAGGGAGGAGGAGGAGGAGAAGATCCAGCAGGCAGGAATTGTGCAGCAAGATTGATGATTTTAATTATTTTACAAACTCTTTTATAGACTTTTTTCTTCATAGTCTAATTGGACAAAGGATCAGCCCCCCCCTTGGGGTGATTGGCTAAAATCCTAAAACATCCATTGTCAAAATATTTTTCTACTATACCATAAACAAGACTTTCCAAGGTTGCAGGTGGCTTGGTTCTTTACATACTCTGCTACCTCTTCTGTGAGAGTGGAAAGTCTCTCACGGACTTAGAAAATAGCACGAAAATCCTTGCTAGTAGCATTTTTGTATCTACAGAGTAACTACTCACTGCTCTCTGTACAAGTCAGACTGTTACTGGCTTTGCATTATTTCTGATAGTGTGGGTAATAATTCACGACATTGTGTTTCACAAATATTTAATAACCAATTAGTAACATTAATAAAACAGATCTTCCACTTCCCATTTCTGCTCATGAATAGGTACATCAGCCCTGCATTAAGGAACAAGTTATGCATAAAGTACATCTGCCGTATGTCCTGCTTTAAATTATAGCTGCAGGGTTAATTGAGCACCCCAGTCTAATCTCCCTGCACCGGCAGTGCAGCATGCTGTACTGCATCAGCATTTTCACTTGAGCTTATTATTTTAAACAACTACAATAAAACACTGACACCAAAGAGAAAAATTGCATTAGGGGAAATATTTAAAAACAATGGCCCTGTTGAAATCATCAAAAAGGGTTCTATTTTAACAGGATCTAGAATAGCATTTTTCATATTTCAGCACATTTTTACCAAGCTATTCCTTTTTATTTCCTGAATTCCTAGTCTGTCCTATATTATGGCTATCTTATACAGGATATCAAGAACAGAACAACAAAATCACTAAGGTCACAAAGATACAGAAAAGTTATCTGAATTAGATAGACACTTCAGTCTGTGCAGAAAATCACGCTATGAGAAGCCAGTGTCCATAAAGGAGACAGAGGAGTCCTGCAACTTTATTCGAATAAAGGGAGAGAGTCCACTGGGGCACACACCCACAGGGTTTTCTCTCTCGAGGTTTTGGAGGATGCAGCCTCCTTTTATCCTGAACTCCCGGCCATGTGTTGCCCTCTTCCTTTCCCCATTGGCTGAGGTACTAGGATGTAGGTACAAAAATGCTGTTAGTGAGGATTTTCTTGTTATTTTCTAAGTCTGTGAGAGACTTTTCTCTCTCACAGAAGAGGTAGCAGGGAATGTAAACAACCAAGCCACCTGCAACCTTGGAAAGTCTTGTTTATGGTATAGTAGAAAAATATTTTGATAATGGATGTTTTAGGATTTTAGCCAATCACCCCCAAGGGGTGGCTGATCCTTTGTCCAATTAGACTATGAAGAAAAAAGTCTATAAAAGAGTTT
>NW_024580661.1:251988-281279 GCF_017639235.1 Corvus kubaryi | reverse complement strand
TGCCTGCTGGATCTTCTCCTCCTCCTCCTCCCTATGGCTGCGGGACACGGTGATATACCGTAGGAACCAGGCCTGCGGTAATACTAGGAAGGTACAGCCTTCCCAAACCACCTACCTCATATTCCCCCCATAAACATATCATTTTCCCCCAAAGTTCAGAAACTCAACCTTTTGCCAACCCATTTGTCTGTTTCAGGAGTCAAACTGTCTGGGTTCTGTAACAAACCTGTGGCTTGAAGTTGGTAGAGACATTAAGACCCATTGTTTGTAAAGACATTAGCACACATCTTTCCTATCAAATCCATTTGATGATAACTTTTGAGGACATGCATTCTACATCACATCAATGTAGAAATACCTGTTAGTACTTCCTACTCATTTCTAAAATCCTAGTGGTTCACAGAATTAAAACAATCTTTTTTCACTGAGTACATAAACTCCTATTATAATACCAGTATTCTCACAAACCCTTGGGTATTACCAGTTTTATATTTATTGGTATTTCCACTGATAACTGATTGCTTGACTAGGTAGTCATTAGCACTACTAAGTCCAGAAAATCACAAGAGTGACATAATTTTAATAAAAGGGCCTTTACTGAAATTCAGCCAAGCCTAATCCAAACCAGCTAAATCAACCTTTAAGGTCTGTCCATTTTGACATATAAATAAGCTACCTGTCACACCTTTAATCCATATGTTGCTTTTTCTGTAGCTATTTGTTGCATGGATTGTTATCTCAGTAAGTGCTGGCAATAGCTCCAGACCTCCCTGAGGCACAGGAGAACAGCCACCTCTTGCACTTAATAAAACCTGACAACAAGGGAGCTATCAGCTATGTCAGTGTTCCGGGTCTTTCTCAGCAAGGTTCAAAACCAGAGCACTCCTTTCACACAATAATGCTGAAAAAAAATGGCACTAAAGCAAAAACGCCCACCACAAATACAGACCCTTAGTAACAACTGCCACCACAAACTGTTTGCACCTATTGCCAACAAAACACACACTGACAAAGAGCACAGAAGGGTATGAATAGCTACTACACAGTCTTAGGGAATCTCTGAGTAAATATATTCTCATTTTTTAAGTTTTTTGGTTCCAAAACCAGTTAATTCATTAGAAAATCTCTGAATTCTTTTAAACGCAAACTGTGTCTGAATTGTAAGTCAATGGAGCAAAGGAACTTATTCATGGGGAATGGTTCAAGAAATCCTAGTTAACGCATAACATTAACAATGTGACATTAACAAATGCAACACTTCTAAGTAGGGATGTGATGAGGACAAAGTACTCAAACCTTTCTATTCTCAGTCCCCTCACTAAAAGAGCCAGATAGTGACAACATCTGAGTCACCTTCCAGTGTCTCGGGAACAACACGTTTAATAATATAACCAGTCAAAAAACCTTTTCTTCTTCAGGCAGGAGCATGCAGTTGGATTCCAGTGGGAGGATGATGGTGCTTAAGGCAAGCAGAGAAACCTGGAACCTGGAGCCTCAGCTGTTTGCTCACAGGCACAGCAGTGGTTGCTGCTGCTGTCAGTCCTGGCAGCACACTGGTCTGTGCTGTTACAGGGTTGGAAATGTGTCATTAACAAGTGGGACTGGAATAACAAAATTTATCAGCTTTCTTTCTAATGTCTACAGACAACAGTCAGGGGCAATATTAAAGATTCAATGATCATCGCTCACTTTTAATCTGCTCTCTATTCCAGATTCATTTCCTTTAGTGAGCACAACCACATGTCCAGGTGAACTCATCCAGCAAACAAACACAGGGTGTAGAAGCCACCTGGCTCTAAACCTGTATTGAAGGGTCAAGATTTTCTACATATTCACTGATACAACTAGCACCATGGATATGCCATTGCTGACACAAAAGGGTAAACTCTGATATGGATTAGACAGATTGAAATAGCCTGTCACACTAGGAAGGTATTCTACATGCTACCTAGTAATTAATCTATTTAAAATGCAACAGGAGAATAATTTAAAATGTCCGTTTAACAATCAAAGAGATGAAACCAACAATAAGGTCAAATTTAGAAAGGAGAAATAAGAAGAAACTGAAAGCCAGCTATTATGGCTCCAGAATGATTTTATAAACATCCTCTATTGAATGAGGCCTTATAAAAATTAACAGAGAAGGATATCCAACAGAGCCAAACCAGCAGGTAGAATGCAAATACAAGTTAACATAAAGCAACAGAAGAGTGGCTTGTAGGTATTAAATTAAATGTTCAATATTCAAAATTTAATGTAAGTTCTTCATAAAACAGAAAAAGCAAAAATGAAATGTTAGAGTAATAAACTCACAGCAACTGCCTCATATTGGAGATCACAGTGCCCAAAGAAATACAAGCAAACAGTAGGAATTGTAACAGAAAGGTCAGTGAATTTACTAAATTGCTTTTCTAAAGACTCTTACCTTTGTTTTAATCATAAAATCCCAAACTCAAAGTAGGGCCATACTATGAGTCCCTCTGGTGTCTTCCCTCCCTATGCAAAGAGCTGTTAAAAAAAAAAAAAAAAAACCACACCATCAGCAACACCTGTTTTTTAGCATCACATTAATGTGTATGGAGGGCAGCACGGAGCTTGGCTCACAGCTCAGGTCAGGTGCCCAGCAATCTTCTTCTGCAGTTCATGAGTTAGGTAGCTTTGAATACAGGCATTGCTTTCAAGACCAAATACACAAACTACAAATTGAATTACAGCTGTAGGAGAACTATCTGTAAATAAGACATTGCAGGGGTTTGTACAGTCACCCAGACATTTCACATTTGAATTGGTGGCTTGCATGCATATACTGCAGCAATAACTGGGCAGATGCTGTTTTTAAGCTCCTTAAAACAGAAAAAAAACCACAGCAAAACAGGACAAGGACATGAAGAGAAATACCAATTTGCAACATGTTTTTTTTCATTGTTCTTATGGGTTGTTGACAGTTCAAGTTCTTGTATGGAATGGAGCTTTTTGGTACAATTTGATATTGATAAAGAAATCCGATCCTGCATCTGACACACAGTCTTTTTGGCTATATTGAAATTTAAAGGTTTTCAGAAGTTGAAAAATTACTACATTTGCTAACAGCATATTATATTTATCAACTGTGTGTCTTCAGGAAAATGAATTTGCCATTCTGTCAGAAACTGTCTGCTTTGGGAGGTGTGACTAGACTTTAGCCATTGGTGTAGAAATATAATTCCTTCTTGCCGTTCATTGCTCTCCAGCTCAAAGGTTTATTCATGGACTATAGATTATATAAGACCTTAAAATTAATTGTGGGTGAAGCAACTGTTTATAAAAAAATCAAACCTGATTGCATGCTTTGAATAAAAATTCACTTTTGCACATAAGTGTGTTATGAGGAATCTTTATCTCACTCAAGCCCAAAAGGGAGCACATGGCTTGGCAAATAGCGAAGGAATTGAGCTCCCCTGCTTGCATTTTTATGCGTAGAAGCTTGCAATGTGTAGAGAAGTCCATAGATATGCCAGAGCAGCAGACTCAAAACAAATATTAGCAAGAGACAACCCATGGAGAAACCAGGGTAAGTACATCTCAGCTTAGGAGAGAAAGGCAGGCTTCAGAGTTCAGTGATCTCTACTCGTATCTGCTCACTCTGAACAAAAGTTAAGAGCTGGGACTGATTTCAAGGTCAAGGGTGTGACAGGACCTTTCACCTCCTGACACAGCAGAAGCTTATCTCTTCACCCCATAGGGCTAACTGGGCCAGAATAAGCTTGCCTTGTGGTGAGTTATCTCGGCTGAAAACATCCTTAGCCAGCAATAAACTTCCTCCCTTAAGTGCATGGGAAAAGATAAGCAAAAATCCATGACTGACAGACACAGCACCTTTACAAACTATAAAAGACCACTACAATTTTCATAAAATCATAAATCTCTTACATACCCTCTGAGTATGTGGAGAGTTCCCCTTGAAAGTGGAGACATCCACCTCGAGTTACTTCCCTGGGATTGAGAAGAAGGAGACTTCTGTGCACCACTATTATTCGTTGGTAAGTGACATTGGCTCCTAATCTATACTATTTCTTCGCTAGCTTTACTAGTAATATAGGTGTCTTTTGTCGTGCACTGTTTTTTTTATCTACTAGTAGTTCTTTTTAGTTTATCCTGTGTAGTAAGTAAACCTGTTAAAACCTTATGCCTGTTTTTCCTTGTGTCTATTCAATAAATAATTCATGTTGTAATAGACCTGATCGGTCATTATTAAGAACTTGTGAGCGAGAATGGTTTCATGGTGCTGGCTGCCTCAATAAAGCTACTACTCACTGCAAGAGACCTGAGCAAAGGCAGGGGCTGTCTAAACTCCCTCATCCCATTCATAACAAATGGAAATCTTTTTTCAAGAACCGTGAAAAGCAACAAATACAAGTAGGTTTGAAACCATTTAAGGTTGACCCATAATGACTGTTGCTCTTCTGTCCGGCAAAGGGACCTCCCCATCCCTCCTTAGGCATCATACATTTTGGAGGACTCAGCAAAAAAGACTTAGTGTTTCTTTCCTCGTTAGAGGCCATGTTTGGGAAGAGTGATATGGAACACGAAGGCTGAACACCTCTACCAATACACAGAGAGCTCCTTTGGTGCCACCTCTGGCATTGCGTCATGCCCCAATCACTCAATAGCCATCTGTTCAGGCCTTTACAAGTTGCTTTAAGAATGTCTGAGCACAAAAGCCTGGGGTCCTCCACTCCAGCTGTGTCTCCGAGTGTCTGGTCCCCTGGCCAGGCCACAGGTCCCCAGGCCCCTCATTATACAAAGGGTCAGCAAGAGCCTCTGGCTCCAGTCTCCCCTAGAGCTCAACCTGCAGCTCCACTGCAGCTGCTCCTGACCTACCTGCACTGAAAGGATTCTATAACAAGTTGTCACCATGGGTTTTGTTTCTGCCAGGGGTATAGTGTTTTGCTTTTGAACTCACACCTTCAAGGTCTCCTACAGACATCATCACCCTCCAGGAAAGTCCTTGCAGAGACTCTGCCAGTGACCAGCCCCACTGCCCTCCCCTCCTGTAAAAATACAAGAGTGTACCTTCCAGATTCTATTGAACATCATAAGAAATAAAATGTACTCTGTGGATCTAGGGAGTACAGATCCCAGTCCTGATGGCACCTATCTCTAATAGCCAGTGAGTAAATATGAAAAGGCTGGAGTTATTAATCTGTCATACACTGCATGACAGCTCTTGAAGATACCATACCCATCACAACAGCTAATCTTTCAAAAGGCTAATACTTAATCACTAACATTTTTGTTAGGCAGAAAAACAAAAAGACTGAGTCCTGTATGTATTACATAATCGCTACCTAGGGATCAAAGCAATAGGATTGTTTTCATTAACACTTCATACTTATAGGAGGACAAAAATCAGTATCAAATTTATTCAGGCAAGTGAAAAGCAATTTCAAGGGATTTCACAAGGGATTTCACGACCATCGCTTTTTTCTTCCCACTAATTCTAATAAAAAATATTATGATTTGTCCAAATATAAGACAAATAGAAAAAGCAAGATGCTGTCAGCTCCTCAAAGGCACAGGATGAAACTGCCTTTTTACAGCTGGATAACTGTCTTACCAAGAATTTTGTTTTCTTTGGAATCCTAAGCAAGTGCACCATCTTGCTAACAACCTGTGATACACTTGTTGCACAATACTAAGCTGATCTCTTTTTTAAAAAGCACCTATGATACAGATTTTTCCTATGGCAAATTAAACAACTTCTTTTTCGTGCACTTTGCCCTTTCGTGCCATGAACAGAGGTTTAAATTACAGGGATTTTGAAGCACTTTCTAACTTTGCTGGTACTGTTAAATATTCCGCTGCATTTTGCCTTTTAAAGAACTGGCTTTGAATTCACAGTCAAACATCTGACAAAAGATGATAAATGATAAAAACCACAAAGTAATTCAGCAGCAGCTCCATTTTCCACAGAGGACAACAAATGCTGAAAAGCACGAAACATGATTAGTAACTGTTTAGTTTAATCTGTGACTTGACCCCTTTCCATGAATTCTCCACATATCCTTTCAGAGTCTGTCACAATGCTGTGAGTGGGACAGAGGGAGCAGGGGCAGCCCCAGCCTGGTGCATCAGGCCCCACCAGTTCCTACAAAGCCCACCAAACTAGGCTCTTCTCTTTTTTTTCCTTTTGTTTGTTTTAGTTACAATAGACTTTAAAATCTTTAGAAGTAAAATTCTTAATTACTTCTATCAGTACCATTATTCCTTGATGCATCTTTACTGCAGCTGTTTGGTTTCAAGTGGTTTTGGTTCCCTTACCGACAGTGATGCTTTTGCAGAGTGTGAGGTCCGTCATAACTCCTTTTAAAAAGTTCAACATCTAGGGAAACTTGTGAATTATTTGCACTATTCAAAACAGATCTAAGATTACAAAAAGTTGAGCAGAATTTGAATGCCAAACTTTCACTTGTCAGCCAAGGTGTTTTAAGTAAGATCAGCTCCTGGTGCTGCTTATCCTTATGCAACTGTTTAGAGGTAAACATCATCTCTCTTCCAGTGGCAGAAATCAGGGTTGCTGAGTCCACCAGGGTGGGTTCCTAAAACCCTTTGAGCTCTGCACAGGAACATGCATCTCCTCTTCCACGTCCCTGTTGTGGTACAAAATGGTGTGTTTGCTTTGAAATAACCAGTTTGTTACTTCTTCCATCATGTTTTCCATTGGGAAATGGAGCTTGTGATGTTGGGAAATGTTTCCCAGGTTTCCTGGGAAATACTAATGGATGGAAAAGCAAGCCTTAAATTGCAGCAGTGTGCTGAAGGCCTAAATCTGCAATGCATTTGGGCACATTTCAATAAATCTGTGCCCCAAAATGAACAAAGAGTATGTCGAGATATACTTACTTCTGTAAGAAGCAATCCAGCAGAATCCAGACAAAGCCCACTCAAATTCAAGTGAGAAAGCACATAAAAACTCCCAGAAACATCTCCACATCTTTGTGAATAGTGTTACAAGGCTACAGGGCAGCCAGTCTACGAAAATTGCCAGCAGGAAACCTTTGGGAATACTGCATATAGGATAACTGTGACCTTAGTATGACACTTATATTGGAGAACCACTGAAATGCTAGCAATTATGTTTGCACTGCTAAAAAAATCCTAGAATCAGTATTTGGATTTATTCACTGTAAATTAATTATAATACACAAGAAGATGAAAGAAATTTTAAGGGACAAAAAGCTGCCAATTAAAGGGGTCTGATTCTAGCAAATGTCTTGTTTCATAAAAAAATTACTGTATAAATACTGCCATGCTTTTAGGATCCTGTGTAATTGACCATCACCTAAAAGCAGGGAAAAGGTAGATAGCAAGGGAATATTCTGGGGAAAACTGAAGAGGTTCTTCTTTTTTCTTTTTTAATTCTGTTTAAAAAACTACAGGAGGAAAACAGAAATAAGTATTTGGAAGTGCAGAATGCACTTAAAAGCCTTCTCATTTTCTCTCAGCAAATTGTGAGTTGGCAGGTGTGAAGGACCTGCCTTTGACAGGCTATCAATCTACAAGGATGACTCTAACTCTCATTACCATTAGCTAGGTTAATCACAGAAATACAATATTTATATTCTCATTTCAAGTATTTATGTAGAAACTTCACAGAAACTTATAGCTATTCTCAAAGCCTACTGTTATATATACAGTTATAAATTTATGCTCGTAAGGTTATGCAAGTCAAAGCTGAAGTCACACTGTGGTTTTCCCACAAGACACAAAAACCCATCTCCTACATGAAGTCATGGATGGTCCCACCAGCAAGAAACAGATTACCAGAACTGCAAGAAGGGCCAGGGGCTATGTCTTGGTTTAGAAACAAGTTTAGGAGAAAAACACTCTGGAATGAGTGTTTCATCTAAGAAAAAAGGTTCCAACAATCCCTTTCTGTCAGTAAGAAGTTAATAGTAGTAGATGAAAGTGAAAAAAGCCAACCGTTTATTGACAAACAGAGTGCCCACATGGCACGAAAAAAAACCCAATAAATGCTAGATATTGAATTGCCAGACCTTACACACACACACAGAGGCACAAAAAAAACCCCAAAATGGAAGGTAAAGAAAAAAAACCACAAGGGCTGTAACATGGTGGGGAAAAAAAACCAAACGGTGCCAGCTCCTGTATCAGGGAAGGGAAAAAAACCAAAGGGTTCACACAGCAGCTTGGGCAAAACAGGTGAGACCCTGCTGTGGGTCCCCTATTCACAGCAGATGAAGCTGGTGGATTTGGTGTACTTCCTCTTGTCTCGGCTTTTCCAAATCTGGGGCTGGGATGGGGCAGCCTCTCACCTTCTCGCCATTCCCCAGCCGATTCATCTCCCATCGATTGTTCTCTCTGATCTCAGACCAAAACCAAACTGTCCAATTCAAGGCAAAAAAAAAAAAAAGACGCTGAAGGATTGCTGTCGCAATCTCCAAGGCCAGAAAAAAACTTGCCTAAGCTAACAAAAACCAAGCTAGCTAAGCAAAAACAAGAACCCAGTCCGCATGCAGAGCCCCAAGGCTTCCCCCTCCCCCAGACCCACCTTAAAGCTATGGCAACCATCTCTGAGCATAGAGCAGACGATCAGGGAATAGAAAAACTGTGGGAAGAGATGGAATAAAGTTGAGTTACAAGCTGTAAAACCTGCCTGCAGGGGCACATGGCAGCACAAAGGAGCACATGGCGGCACAGAGAGGCTTGTCTCCACCGGACTCTGAGGGAAGGAGGTGTCACACAGCAGACCCCTATGGAGAGGAGCCTGCCAGAAGCTGACAGGTGGGTGAACAGTGAGTGATCATCCCGTAGAAGGAAGTGTGTTGCTGATGTGGCAACATGGGATAGGTCATGTAGTGAGGATTATCATATAAGGAAATACTGTGCCTTAGAAAAGTGTATACAACCAGCTCATTTCTTTGAATAAATTATTCCAATTCCCTGCCGGTCTGGGTCCGTGCCTCAATTGCTGACAAAAAAACACCCCAAGATAGATCAGCACCCAGGTACATCTCCCTGGTGGACTTTAAATGTGGACTTCCTGAAGGGACTATGCGTCAGGAAACATCCAAGCCACTCATTTCCATTCCCAGATTTGTCACTTGCATATCAGATAGCAATTTTAGAACCCAAGTTTGCCAAAGCATCAGATATACACCTTTTACCAGTCATTAGAGACCAGTTACATCTGTCCACTTTGAGCTTGTTTTCAGACATACGGACTAAGAACTCATATTTAACCAAGCACAGCACAAGCATAGGGCTATAAAGGGCACAGATGATCACCACTGAGCGCTTAGCAATGCAAAATAGACAATATTTGTTGTGCATGAAAGATGATAATTGAGTTTATCCTCAAAGAACTCCATAGAGTTCTTTGGAAGAATTCTTAAAGAAAACTTTGGAAGAAGATATAAGTGCTATGTTTTTCCATGCCAATGTATTCTACTGCCTAATTATTTCACCTATAGCTAGCCAGAACTTCCCTCACTGCAGTTTAAGCCCTATTTCTCTTCATGGTACACACTTGGACTTATGAGAGCATATGGGTATTTATGATCTTTTGAAACTATTCAACAGTGTCCCTACCCAGACAGATGCCTTCTCCATTGGCAGACACAGCCAATCCCAAACTATGTACAGATCAACTACTTTCTCACTAGTAGAAACTATTGTTTGGTGCAAGGAGAGTTTTAAATTCCACTGGGAAATTTCACGGCTTTTGGGGTAGCAATGCTCTTCCTGGCCTGCTGTTAATCAAACCATCAAGTCCATCTAGGTACCAGTGCAAATTATTGTTTATTTATGCTGAAATGTTGTCATTATAGTTACCAAAAAAAATCTCATCTGGTACTTTAGGCTGGCTTTTGTCTTTCTGGTTTTGTCCTTAGCAGTTCCTCAGCAAGCCAAAAATGCCAACTAGCTCCAGTCATGTTAAAATCAACTGAGCCCAGCTCCTTTTCTGGGCTTATGTCCCGCTGCATTATCCAAATCTTTATACTTTCAGTATTCCACATATCCTCCAACTGGCTCAGCTGTGCATTCAACTGGCTGGCTTCCATTCTGCTTCATGGTACATTGAATACATTATAGACATCAGATTTGAGGTCCTCCAGATATTGCTGTGGCTAATTTCAGATTATCTAGGCTTTTCATAAGCTCCTCCCTCATACGCAGTCTTCCAGTTAACAGCACTGGAGCTGCTGCCATTCCCACCATTGGAGTCTCAGTGCTTCTCAAATTAGTTTAAGGGTATAAAAAGTACTGAACTGACTTGGTATCCCATTGCTCACAGCAGCTGAGGTGCAAGGGAGATGCAAGAGGCAGCCCGCATTTACTGTGCTCTTCCCAGGCTGACTCCCAGCACTTCCGAGAACCTCCCTTGTGATTCCCTGACTCAAAGGGCAGTGTTTAAAATGGTAATTTTCAACAAGTTTTAACATAACTTTTTGTTTAGATTAATGATGCATGTATGCCCCTTTCAACACACAGCAGTGACGAGAGTTCACTGCTCGCTCAGTCAGCAGACTCACTTGTCTATGCCCAGGAATGCCTCGAGCTGCCTGGAGAGACAGCACAAGTGATCCAGCAGCTCAGCGGCTCCGATACACAGCAAGTGATAGCTGTTGGGCTATAGTCATAAGCAGAAGCAAAGAGGTAGAAATACAGCCCTGACTCCATGCCTGTATTCCTGTTTTCTTTATTCCTCCTGTCCCGAGAGGGACGAGAGAACCAGTTCACAGAAGGGGAAAGCAGGAGCAAACAGGGGCAGGCCAACTGCAATCAGCTGCCTTAATTTGGGGGAGGGGAACAGGGAAAGCAGGGGATGGACCTGTGGTAACCAGCCGCTTGGACTCTGTTTCAGGGGAGTCCGTGCTGCTTTCAAATTCTACCCACGCTTGGAACAAAGGGGATTCAGAGCACATGGCAGAGACAAGTCCAGACATGCCTGGGCAGTGCCGGGGCCAGGCTACACTTCGGGCAGGCAGCAACAATTCACCTTTTTTTTTTTCTTTAAAGCTGGGCTGTGACTCTGAGTAACTTAAAAGTGCACAAAACAGTAATAAAACAACAGTGCAAAACATAATTGAAATCCACTGTCCCTATAACCCAACGCTACCCAGGATGTCCCTAAACCAGTCCCCCAGTTCTTCTTTCAGATGGTTGATTTAGTTCTGGTCTCCTTATGAAGACGTGGAATGATTTGACTGCAAGATGTAAAGTTCATGCAGCGTAACCCCTCAAACTTGTTCTAGGGCTGTGGGACAGTCCACGCTGCCATTGATATGGCTTTCTAGGAAATCAGGTAGGGGAGAAAACTCAGGAGGTTATTCAGGACATCTATGGTATGGGGTATCAGGACGAGGATCTACAAAATAAAGTACAAAATACGAGTGCAAACAGCATAATTTAACTTAGGGGATTAACATCGAAATCCAGTGCAAAGGGCTCAAATGGAGGTGTAAAATCAGGATCTTTTTTACAGCATCTCCTCCAGGAGGCAGTTTTCACCTCCTTGACCCACGCTTGGAGCAAAGGGGATTCAGAGCACATGGCAGAGACAAGTCCGGACATGCCTGTGCAGTCCTGGGGCCGGGCTACACTTCGGGCAAGCAGCAACACAGCAGAACACTGGAATGGCTGATATATGGCCTCTCTCAATGGGCCCAGGGTACAAAGTTCTTGTGCTCTCACTGCAATCAGTTGAAGACATCAATGGGCTCATGTTTAAATAGAGAAAGAAATTAAACCACTTACGCACAGAGCTTAAGATGGGCTTCTTTCTCTCATGACAAAATGAGTAACAGCTGGCATCTGGAATTAATCAATTATTCTTCCTCCAGCAGTTATTATTACAATTGCTTTTCTTTTTTAACTAATCATTTTGGGGAGAAACAGAACTCCTTAAACATCCTTCATACTATGTCCAGAAGCAATGGGAGCCTAATACTGGCATCCTCTTTGAGACAGATACAAAAGAAGGCAAAAAGGATAGCAGGGGATCACGCAACCCTCCTTTAGCTCCATGTCTGTCTCCGTTCCTGAACCAGGAGTAAGTTGAACCACTGTAGGACATTTAGCTGTATGAAAGCCCTATGAATGCCTCCTCTTGCCAACTTTTTTGGTCCTGACAAAGCTCTCCAGCATCTAGAAGAAGGAGGTGGGTGAGCACAGGAGCATGCTTGCCTGCAGCACAGCCCCCTTACCAACTTCCCTTTCAACAACAGAAATTGTCACAAACCCAGGGAGAAATTAAACTCCCTTCTGTACAGAAGATCCATATACAATGTTCCAGAGGACGTGAATTATAACCTCCCCTTGGCAATTCACAATAAAACCTTTGAATAACATAGAGTAGTCAGTCACATTAATTATGGCTAAGACTTGTATTTTTTCCCCAAGAAATGCCTTTGCAGCGAAGAGAGGTAGGTAGTAGCTCTTTGGAAGGAAAAAAACACTGTGGTTTTGGCTTACAGGTACTCCCAGAAGAAAGGTCAACTAAGACACCGGAGCACATTGCACTAAATAGACTCAGAGAATGGAGACTGAACACTACAAACTCCCCTGCATCAACATACCATCATTCAGAGGTCCAGGATGGAAGCAAAGAGATGCCAGTCACTGTTTGTCAGGCACTCTTGAATATTGGTCAGACACCAAGGAACTGGGGGCTTTGGGGGGCTGGGGAGCTTCCCATGATTGGGATGCAGTAAGGCACTGCTGGAATTCAGTCCTAAGGGCTCTGTGATCTCTCTTCTACAACTCCAATCTTGTTGCAAAAAACTTATAGCTAAAACTTTTACTTAGGATTTAAACCTCTGCCCTCTCCATTTCCCATTCCTCAGATTAAAACTTTCTCTGATCCAAATAATAAAGAGAAGGCTCTTCATGATGCCTCACATTTTAAACTGTTGTACAAATGTGTTTATCTCATTTAAATTATAAGTATATATCATACAGTATATATTACTGTGGGGTATGCCCAGCCCCCACGCTGGAGGGACGTCTGTTAAGGAGAGTGCTTAACCTCCCAGCAGGACTTCCTGGAAAGGCAACCACTTTTCAGCTATGGCGAGAAGACAGGAAAGGCAACCACTTTTCAGCTACGGCGAGAAGAAGACAGACCCAGAATCGTCTGGGAGACCCTATGCAGATCCTTTGTAACCCATTGGCCTTTACCCTCTGACACCCACTCCCTGTATCCCTATAAAGCTAGCCCTCTGCCCCTGCGAGGGAGAGAGAAGCTCGTCCCTGGCCTCCCTTCGCCAGGTGCGGACTAATAAAGCTACCTCGTGCGGAACAGCTATACGGGCCTCTCGTCTCTCTCTCCCTGGTCTGGCCTGGAGATTGCCCGCAGAGCAAGAGCTGAAATCACGAGCTGAGAATCACTAAAGAGCTGACAGCCTCTCTTGCATGGGCCCTCTAGCTAGCAGCTGAAGGAAGACACCAGGCCCCGGGAAGACGATCTCTCTCTGGACCCTCTCTCCGGACCGGTCACAGCTTCCTGGGTCAGAGCTACTGACACCACATCAGCAGCAATATATTACAATGCTGATTTATACACATCCTCTGTATGCTTTTATAGGCAAAATTCTTGCAAAAAAAGAATAGAATAGAATAGAATGACTGAAATTGAGAGAATTTGTGCATTAAATCACCAAGTATAGGCAAAAATATTTTGCCACAAGTAACCAAAAAACTTCACAGATGGGGAAAAAACCCATATATTCAGGAGAATAAACATATTCTGGAGATAATATTATGTGAAGCCTACTTAAAAAGGATTTGGAGAAGAAGTATGAACAACATGATCCAACAGCAAAAGAAAATGTCAGTAAGTACATCCATAAAGTGCTCTTGACAAGCATGAGGAGGATTTCTTCTTTTCAGTCAAATAAGAACAAGGCATAGAACATCCAGAGTACAGGCCAGGCCAGTCCTATTCCCAACACAAAGAATACCAGACTTCAACATGTTCTATAGTCTGAAAGCTAGAAAAGACCTTTGGGGTTCCCAAATATTCAACAGATGAAAAAACATGCTTGTTCATCTACGAGTATTTTCTGTGTCTCTTTCACTTTCTTGCATTGTAGTGTCTGGTCTCCTGGGAAATTAAGATGTTCATATTCTTAGAAGATATGCCTAAGATAGCCTTTAATTTACCTCCAAATTATTTATTTTATTAGATACGGCACTACATCTTTCTTTGCTTTTGAATAATCCCATTTTCCAATCCAAACATTCCACATTTGTTAGAATATAATTGCTGATATTTTGGCTATATGGTTTTACATAGAAATCATTGTTTTAAAGATATGCTACACCATATACCCCAGTGACAGGACTTTATTCTGATTTGCTTTTCTTACAGGGATTAATTGAACTTTCACACAGCATTTTTAAATTTACAGTTACTTGGCTGCCCATCTTCCAGCTAGTGAAGCAAAGCTGTCCATATATCTTACACAGTAAACTTGCTGCAGTCTGATAACATACCCGGATCACTGCCATCCCAGCCACAGGCATATTCCACATATTTTATATTTGTAAGCTTATTCTAAAACACACTTTGAAGTTGTCAGTGGTATAAAGCCAGAAAATTTTAAACCAAAATACCCTGACATATATCCCTTTCTAAATGGTCAAATTACTAAAAAGTGCTTTCTAATTCTGATTATTTTTAATAAAATCATATTAGAAGATGAGAAGGCATGGAAATCTATAATAGTCCTTTTTTAAAAAAATAAAAATCTAAAGAGGTTCCATTCTCCCCCTCGAGGAAGATTGGCTCTTTTATATCATGTAGATTTACATACTGAATATTCAGTATCAGTTACACATCTCCCTCCAGTGCCAGAAACAGGTCATTAACTTGCTTTTTTTTCTCTTAATTATGAAGTCAGAAAAATTAATTTTCCACTTGTTTTGAACAGGAGAGACAAGTTCCCAATTAACTCAGCATTCAGGCTCCATCAGTGTCGAGCTTGAAAACTTTTCGAAACACAATGGCAGCAGTACCACTGACAGTTTTTCCTATTTATAGACCTTGTACTTGCCCAGTTGAAGGCACCAAGGGCCTCTGGAATGGGCATCCACAAGTGGGGGTGCTTATATACTTTTCTTTATATACCCACAGCATTTTCCCAAAGGGGAGCATAATTTCAGCTGATGTGGACCGAGTTACTGTGAATCAAGTTGTTCTGTTCCAGAGCAGAGCATTTGCAGCCTGTCAGAAGCAGTAAGTTTCTGCTGGCATATTTTTTTCATCTGGCACTCCACTAATCACATTTCAACTTGTTCTGCTCTTCATTCATCAGTTATGTTGAATCTGAACTTCCACTTACTGTCACTGGGGGGAAAAAAGCAATATACTGCAGCACTATTTCCCTTCCTTTTCATTTAATTTTTGATCTCTGCATCATAAAATGCTCTGTAAAATTTGCTAAATGTGTTTCATTTAAAATTACTAATCTATTTCGGTACCAGGTTTAAACATTTATATGCCTTCGTTATATTTTCACCAACTGGAATATGATTAGCAATTTTTTCTCCAAAGATGGGTGGTCAACACCTCTCTAGAGCTATTTATTCTGTATCCCCTTATCCCCAAAATGATAAGGTTATTTAGATGAAAGGAAAGGCTCATCAGCACATCAGTATCCAAATTTTGACTCCTACTGACTAGTGGTTTACAAGTTCAGAAAAAACCCTCCCAGCACAGTCTGAGCATTTTCCTGTGGGGCTTACTACAAAGAGCAGCTTGGTTCAGTCATCTGCTAGGCTGGCTTTTTCTCCCTGAAAAATAACTTGATATTCCCAGGAAATTTTCTGTAATTTTTTATGATATGAAACCTTAACACCAAAGATCTCGCATCAAGATTGAATGATACACTGCTCCTTAGGGACAAAAAGCCAGAACCATTTCCAAGTTCTCACAGGCTGTCCTAGGTTACAATGTAAGATGTAACCAAAAGCATGTATTCTATTATCATCTTCACAAGCTGTTAAAGCAGGTGGGGCAGTGTTTGTTATCTCCTACCATGACTCATCCTTGATAACTCCCTCTGGGAGCCATCTCTGTTTAGTGGGCTATCAAGCACCCACAGCATGACTCATAGAATTGCATCAACCCATTATGAGATGCTCCACCCAGGGGGGAGGAGCCAAGCATTCCCACCTGGATATAATCTGGGGTTTGGAACAGCACAAGCAGCCCTTATCTATTGGATTTCCAGAGGACAAGAGCTACCACTGGACTTTCAGGTGAAGACCAGACCCTTTTCTACAGGATCACTGCTTCAACAGGATCACTTCGTCTGGACTGCTACCACCACCCTGACAGAGGGTGTCAGGTTGTATCCTGACTCTCTCAGTGTTCTTGTACTATTGCATTTATTTTAATTCTCCTATTAAATTATAATTCTGACTTGCAATTTCCCATTGGTTTGTTTTCAAACTAGTACACAGACCACTGAGTTTGAACACTGAAGAATGCTCTCTCACAGGTTATCCACAGAGATGCCAGGACAGGAATTCTGCTATTTCTGACAATAGTAGCAGACTTCTAGGGAAGTCTTCAGGGGCTGCTTTGGGTCCTTCAAATGCATCAGTGAAACTAAAAGTGGAATCCCTCAGACCATAACACTAAGAGAGGGAAAATTTAACATTGGAAGGGATAAAAAGAAGTAAGAGCCCTCATAACAGTAGAGGAAAAAAAAAGAACCAAAACAACCTACATAGTATGCACTGAATGTTCTAGCTTTCTGCCAGCATGCTTGTAGAGTAGGCTCTGAGGACATTCAGACTTTAAGGGTGCAAACAGGCCTTTAACCTCAACCAAAACCTTGAATACCAGCTCCTCTCCCAGTCTGTTCTTGCTGCCTTTCAGCACCAGTCACCTTTAGTACAGTGGCAACAACCTGTATAGCCATAGACCTCTTCTTCCTTCTCCTCCTCCTCCACACCATCACTTCACTGTCTTAATGGTAACAACAGGCACAGAGACATCCAGAAACGTCAGCAATTTCCTTCATGACTTACTCGTCCTATTGCCAAGATTCTGCTGTAAAGGTCCCCTTCAGTCCTTGGAAACTGCCATCACAGCTGCTGCTGCAACAAGACAGCAACAGCCAAAGCCAATATACACAAAGGCTAAAGAAAAGGGATTTAAAAGAAGTGTTTGGAAGAACCAACCTAGATAAAGTCAGACCAGTCTGCTCTCCTCTACATCAAACAAATACCTTTTAGAGTTCCAAATAACAAATCTGGAGGCTGTAACACCAGATTTTCTCATCCTTCTCTACCTACTTAACACAGCTAACTGCAGAGCTGTGTCACAAGTTCACATGTGAGATCTTGTGAATCCACCTGCTGCAGAATCCAGGCAAGGCCCAACAGGTGGATTGAAACATTCAAAACAACCTTGTTTGTGCTCTGAAAACCATGGAGAGGTTTTCCTAATGATTTTTATTTCCAAATTGACTGTGTTTGAACAGAAGCATAAGGATCAAAGCCTGCAGTGAGCTCAAGGACATTCTCTCTCCTGCCTCTGAAACTTTAAGAGCTGACAAGCGAGCAGCACCCAAAGCAAGCTGCAAAGATTAAAAAAAAAAAATCTAAAGTAATCCTGAAAAGATGTATTAAATGACCTGTGATGGCAAATTTGAGATAAGACAATGAAGCCCATGAGCAGACCGTATTATTCAACCCCACTTCATGGACACAAGTAACAAAAAGCAGAACTGACAGATGCATTATAACAGCCAAGACGACCAGCATTTCCCTGCATCCTTTAGAGAATTTGTTTTCCAGGTCTGTCTTGCCTTGTCTTAAGGGATGGTAGTGAGCAAGTAAAAAGTAAGCAATGTTTCTCCACTGCGTCTTCAAAAATTAAGGTTTCAAAATGAAAGTTTTAAATTGCCTCGAACAAAAACTTTAGAAACTGCTTTATTTTATAAAATAAAGCACCCTGTTGAAAGTTATTAATATAGCTTGTAGTTGATACACCAGGTGAGCAAGCAGCAGACTTTTGATACACCAAGCGAGCAAGCAGTAAACTTCTTGATACATCAGGCGAGCCAGCCAATAAACTTTATGAAGCGGACAGGATGTTTGCCACTCTCAAAACCCTCTATGAGCAAGTGCCCAACCAGCCACGCATGGATGCACTGCTAAAATCTACATAGTGTGTCGTGGTTTAACACTGGCCCAATGCCAGGCATCCATAAAAGTTACTCACTTGCTTGCCCCTGCTGGGCAGAGGAGAGAGAAAAATTTAACAAAGGGTTCATGAGTTGAGATAAGGACCGGGAGGAAACACTCCAAGGGCAAAACAGGCTCAGCCTAGAGGTACAAAGTTAATTTATTGCTAACAATCAGAGGAGGATAATGAGAAGTAAAAGAAGCCCTTCAAACACCTTTTTCCCTCCAGCCCCTCACTCCTTCCCACCAACAGCGCAGGGAGACAGGGCAGGGGGGTTTGGTCAGTCCATCACCTGAGGTTTTCTTGCGCTGCTCAGGGAGAGGAGTCCTTCCCCTGCTGCACCGTGGGGTCCCTCCCATGGGAGACAGTTCTCCACAAACTTCTCCAGCGTGGGTCCACTCTCACAAGCAGCAGTCCTCCCAAAACTGCTGCAGCATGGGTAACTCTTCCACGGGGTGCAGTCCTCCAAGGACAGGCTGCTCCAGCCTGGAAGCAGGGGCTCTCTCTCTCCCCTGGGTCTCCCACTGGATCACAGCCTCCTCCAGGCATTGACCCCCTCCGGCATGGGCACCTCCCCCACGGGCTGCGGGTGGATCTCTGCATCCCCCGGGGATCCCCACGGGCTGCGGGTGGATCTCTGCATCCCCCCTGGATTCACACGGGCTGCGGGTGGATCTCTGCGTCCCCCAGGGATCCCCACAGGCTGCAGGGGCACAGCTGCTTCACCATGGTCACCACCACAGCTTGCAGAGGAATCTCAGCGCGGGGCGCCTGGAGCACCTCCTCCCCCGCCTTCTTCACTGACCTTGGTGTCTCCACATTGTTTCCCTCACATGTTCTCACCTCCTCCTCTTCTCTGGCTAGAAAAAAACTGTGCCCCCACTTTGTTTTGATTTTCTTCTTAAATATGTTTTCACAGAGGTGTTATCAACCTCTGTAATTGGCCCAGCTTTGGCCAGCAGCGTGTCCATCTTCAGAGCCATCAGGGATTGGCTCTGCCAGACAGGGTGAAAGCTTCTAGCAACTTCTCACAGAAGCCACCTCTGTGGCCACCCCACTACCAAAAACCAGGCTGTGCAAAACCAACACAATAGTGCCAGGATCTTTGCTGTGCTGTGATGTCCTTTGCTGTCCTGGCTGCTCCTATGATACTGCTTGTGTACCTCCATTCTGGTCATGTTGCCATGGCCCTGCTCCCTTGCTGGGCAGCTCTCTGAAGAACTTCCCCAGGAAAGACCCATCACACTCAACACAGACCTCCCCCATTGCACTCATGGACCCATACTGGTGGTAACCCCTTTCTTGTGCATCTCGTAATTACTCTGGGTATTTTTCCGACTTTGCTATTTTCTCTCTTTTCTTCCTCTTTTATTAATAATAAAGTTGTATTATTGCTTTGGATCCCAACATTTAACCTCATTTGTGTCTAAATCCTGCTTTTGGGTATGTTTAGAACCCAATTTCTTTACAGGAACAGGATTGGAACAGGGATCACTTGCCAAGTATTACTTGAGTTGTGTATCTTCCATCTCTGCCGGAAGAAAATACCCTTCACTGAAGGCACACTAGGAAATAGTGTTTTGGTTTTAGTCCTATCCCAGCTACGTCTCTTTGGCCAGTCAGAGATACAGCTTTATGTTCCGGTTGCAAAACAAGGGATTTCTGATATTTTAATACCTGGCTCATTAAGATACTGGATACGCAATTCTGCCACAAAAGTGTTTGGTTTTGTTTTGTTTTATTAAAATTCAGCTGATGGGTGCATAGGAACTTGTGTACAAGGCAATCAATGCCAGAAAGTAAGGCAAGAAATCTGGCCAGAAACTGAACCTACGCGTCACTTTTTTTTCATTAAAAGAAACATTGTGCTGTTATTTGCATTACGCTTACTGTTTAATCAATTATTCCCTGAGAGTGAATTACGCTCAGGTGTCAAACCCTTAATAACCAACAATTAGAGCCCAAAAAAAGTAATGATGTGCTATTTACTCAGCATCAAGAAATTCACCTTAACTGACAGTATGAAATTGCTGCTGTCCTGTCAGCAATGCTCATGGCTCTGTTTAGGCCTTTAAGACACCATGAATAGCCAGCTATTCCTCTGAAGGTTTGAGGAATGATACAATGCTAATCCCCATAGACTTACGTATGTAAAGGCATCTATTTGTGATATGGCTGCAAAAAGAGACTGCACAAGCATTTGTATGAAGGGTAGGAAACCATCCAAGCCTCCCTTCAAATTCCCCAAGAATGTCATGTTAAGCTATTCCACGATGCTCACAAGAAAAGTTACAAATTTAATACAAGACCCATGTTTTATATTTCTCATAGTTTGTTGTACCCTGCTTCAAAAGTAGGTCTTCAGAAATGCTGAGGTGAGAATGTATTGAGATAGCAAACACAAGACAAAAGAGAAAGAGGTGCAAGGAAAGAGGTCATATAGCAACACATCCAACACGTCTGAGGTCTCAACATCAAGAAAGTAGGAGGTGAGGTCTTGCAAGGCCTTATTGGGAAGGGCATTTGGACTTGACACTCTTGTTCACCACCTCTAAGGAAAAGGGACAGAGCTTTCATATCCTCCCTTTCTCTGGAGGAGGTGGAAGGGACAATGTAAGGCTAGAAGGAAGGGACTTCCATAATCAAAGCAAGAGGGTCATTTCAAATTAAAGGAGGGACATTCCAGCTAAACTGGGGTGAAAGATAGGTAAAAAGCTAGCTAAGGTGCTGAAAAATCCTAAGGTCATCTCAACTGTTGGCTTTTCGTTTAACAGTGCGCCTCCTCCTGTGCTGCTGGCTACACCTTAAGCAAAACCAACTTTATCCTTAAATCTTTCACAGCAATAAATCCAACTCTAATAGACACAATGCACTGCTGGTCAATCCAGGGAAGCAGCCTTTACACCTGTGCTCCTAAGGCACACCAGCCAGCCCCCAGTTCCCCATCATATTCATCACATATCCCCATCACTTCAAGAGACAGAGTACTGTGTCCCCATAGACAGTGGCTTGAGAGCAGATATCCCTGGAGGTAACAGCAGATCATCTTGGCTTTCAGTACCCAAGGATAACCAAGAAAGCTATCCAGGGCAGTTTGTGAAAATACCCAACCTACAGACATGTCAGAGGTACCTGTGATACCACTGAGCCCAAGTCAGTTCAATCTTAGCCTTTTGCAGGGCTTTGACTAACCTGTATTTTATAATCTGTGTTTTAATTACTGGGGAGGACAATTTTTTAATTTTTAAATTGTGTCTTGTGTAAGCCCCCAGAAAATGAAGCCGGCGGGTATTCCATTTGACCATCCTGCTGTGAAAATTGCCATCTGATGGCCTAGTCCTTTTACATCAACTCATGAATACATCTCCACAAGAATGACTGCCAAAAACATATCTGTACTTGCATATTTACAGTGCCCAAGTCTAAGAGATTAATTAGTGTTGATAGAGTTTAAAGCACTAAGTGTAAGCTAAGTGTAATTTAATGCCATTCTTACTAAAGAAATAATTTTTCAGCCCAAACTAATCACTGGCTTTGTTCAGAAGCATCTCTGCATATATTACAGCAAGTATGTTAGGTGTCAGCTTTTAGTACGTTTTCAGTTTTAGTTTAGGGAACAACAGGTAGAGTATGCAGGACATCAGTCCAAGTGTACCTGATGAAATACCACTTTTCCCAATGCAATAAAAAAAAAAAATCCTATAACTTAACTGTCAGTCATTTTAGAGATATATCTATGTTTTTCATTCTAAGCCATAAATTCTCCATAAATTTTAACATTTGACCTCCTTGTGGAAGATTGTGGCATTTGAACAATAAATCAGTAGTGTGTTATGAAACACTGGCTCACTACAGAGATTCTATGAAATAATACATTCAAGAAAAATTGGATTTTCTAGAAAGACTCTCTATTTTCCCTTTTGGGATAAATAGCATCTGACATTCAGCATCACTTTCTGTTTAACCAGAGCAAAGAAGCCACCTAAACTCTCAGTGACAGTCACAGGAAAGCTGTATCTGAAAGGTAGGCTACAACAAAAAAGGGGAAAACTTAAAGAAACTTACTTGGTATCTAGAAATACAGAGTTTAGATCCTACTGCTGCTGCCCAAGACATCTTGCTGGACACTGAACAAGCCATTTCCCCTTCTGTGCTGCTGCTCCCCTTCACACAAAGGGACATACTCATTTTTAAAGACAGTAAACTGGTAGGTGAAAGGATAAAGTCTCTTCTGAAAGGAAAGTCTCATTTTAACAAGCACAGAACATTCTGTCCTCAGTATAGCAGCTGTATTTTTCAAAGGAAAAATCTCTATTAATGACAAAGGGGATTTTGAGCTCTTTAGAACTGGAAGCATTTTTTGTATTAGCAGCAAAAGGTGTCACAAATAGACAGTAGTTCATCATAGTTCATCAGAAAGTTACAAGTAGTCTTATCAGATGCTATCTACAGCAAAAGCCAACTCCTCCTTTATTACACTTCTTTCTGTAAATACCGTATTTGATATCCAAACAAAAACACTGATAAAAAATTTCAGTTTCAAAAAAGTTTCAGAAGTTTCAGAACTTCCCACTTAAGCTGAAAATCAGTCAATAACTCGTTCTGGTAGTGGTGACATAGCCCAAACAAAATTCTCGCTAACAGATATGCTTGTTGAAAGACTTCTCAGAGAAGATAAATACCAAAAAAGTATCAGGTTTTAATAGTCCAAGGCAGCAGCTGGCCAGTTAGGAATATTCTGGAAATGACCTGAGGGTGTACTAATGGCAAAGTTGACTCCAGTTAGTAAACTGGCTGCCAGCAACTCAGCACCTTTCATGAGCAGTCAAGGAAAAAAAAAAACAAACCCAAACCCAACCAGGTTAACAATGCCACTGGAGAGCTCATTAGAGTGTCTTTGCTTTGTCTTTTTTAATGGAGGTAAAAAAAATCCAACAAAACAAACAAAAAACCAAAAACAAACAACCAAAAAAACCACCACAAAACCAAGAAAAAACCCCACAAACTAAAATTAAAATTCTGGTTTATAAAATCAATAATTGTTGCTTTGTGGAAAAATATCCTGCTTCCAATAAAAATCCCCTCCCCAGCCTGTTTCCTTTCCTATTATTAGCACCACTACAAGTTGTTTTCTACCACATTTAAAATGTATTCAATTCCTTGTCCTGTAAAATTGCATTAGGAGTTTTCCAGACTTGATCTCACCACACACATCTATGCACTTAACACACTGCAGGCTGTATCTTGCCAGTACTGTCAAACAACTAAATGAGAAAAAAACATTTTCCAATGTTTTGTTTTGAGAAATTGGAGTTACCAATATAGCTTATACACATTGCTGCTCCCAAGGCAGCAAACCTCTCCCCAAACAATACAAGATGTTTTTTCCTCAACCTCTCACACAACTTATTCTCCCAGTCGAATGATACACACATTACTCATACTCCTTTCATCCCTATCCTGGGCTTTTGTTCATGGTGCAGAGACAGCAGCCACATCAACTTCCCAACTCTTCTCAGCTGGAACTGTCAGTTAGGATGGAAAAGTCACTTCTTAACTCGATAAAATAAAAAGCATATACTGTTCTTTTAGCCATGGCAACTTCATTTTGTTCTCTGGAGAAACAAACCTCCAACAAGCATCCTCAGAGAACTTACAAACAGTACATTGTGCCATTCCCATAGGATGGTCTGTACAGACCCTACAGAATAAAAAAAGCATATCTTGAATAGAAAAGTATGCACAACCTCAATAGAAAAGAATGAGGTAAGATAAACCAATGTCATGGTTTAGGAATGGTATTCTCCAATTTAATACTCTCACTAAAAAAAAACCCCACACTGCTCCTCCTCTGCTCCCTCCACTGGGAGGCAAAAAAGGTAAAGATCACGGATTGAGATAAGAACAATTTACTGGAAACAGCAATGAGATAAGAAAATGAACAGTGGGAACAACAATATTAATAACAAAAGTGTACAAAAGAGAGAGTGATTCACATGCAAAAATGCCCTGACAACAAACACTACCAGATGTCTTACCCACTGCTTTTTCTCAACCAGAACCCCTTCTCCTGAGAAGACAGTCCCTTTCCCCCACCACCAGCAATGGCATTAGGTGGTATAGAATAACTTCTGAGCCTTGGTCATGCCCCTCCCAGCCACTGCAAAAATTAACCCTGTCCGGGCCAAAACCAGGACAACCAACATAGAATTCAAAGACTTTTTTATCATAGCCCTCTTTTTTTTTTTTTTAAAGAATTCATTGCTTTCATTAGGCTTCTTCTCTCAACATGAGAAACTTGAATCAAAACTTCTCCAGTATATGATTCATCACTTTCCACACTTCTGCTCAGTGCTGGACCAGTACAATACTTGCCCGTTGCAGCAAATCCACATTTACTTGCCAGAATGACCATGTGCTACAATTTATTTGGGGCTATGCTACCGTGCAGATGGTAAACGTATAACTCCATATACCGGTCCTCTGTTGTTTATTCAGAGATTCCTTAGAAAAATATCAATTTGTTTCTTTTCACATTTGGAGATTTTTACTATGAGAAAATTCATAGGAGGTCCACAAAAATCCCTTGCTCTTCTTGGGAATTGCCAACATTGGCATGACCTAAATACATTGGCATGACCTAAATACATTGGCATAGCAGGAGAAGAAGCAAGAGCCAAGAAAAGTCTGTGCCACCAAGAACATTCTGGCATCCATTCCTGGCATCTGGGGAGAGCTCATGCATCATTCCCATTTCCATGCACCTACCATCAGTAACACAGGCTCTGGATTTTTCTTCCCCAAGCACCTCAGTTTGGCACTGAGTATCAAGTCAGACTTCGGAGCCTGGGCACTTGCACCAGCTCCTGCAAATAAGGTGTAAGAGAACATGCAGCCTTAACAAGCAATTGCAGGATTGATGCTGTCAAAAGCACAGTAATATTTTGGGGCTTTCTCTTGTTAATGCAGAGAGATGTGTCATACTGCTGCACATTGGTAGAAATCCATTTTGGAATTACATTAATCTGATCTTTCCTTTTAAGTAAATTTTAAAAAAGCCAATGACACACACAGGTGCTTTGGGCCTCTACCAACATGCTCTGGTAAGTTGTGGGGGGGTTTGCTTCTTTAGAATTTAGTGGAGTTCTGGGTTTTTCCCCCCCAAAACCCCAATAAAACTAGAAGACTTGTTAAAATTAGTAGGAAAATAATTACAATTTTTAAAAGGATGTGTGAACTGGTTTGGATTTAGCATTACTGTAATCACATCAGCAGTTTAGGCAGGCATTCAAATACATTTGCTTACAGGCATTTCCAACTAAATAAAGCAGAGTTAGAAAAGTATGACATAGGGCACAAAAGATTCTTTTCTAATCTATGTCTATGTATACATGTATATTGCATTCAGTATGGGGAAATGGTGTGTGAATAAATGTTTTTGCACATTGTCATCCAGACTTGCTCAACATTAACCTGGTGACCCATCAGTTATTTGTATGTTATTTGGATGTGTAACAAAAAAAGGGACATGCAACAACTACACACAGCTTTAAACAACTGAAGTGAATCTGCTTGGAAATTCCTTTCAACCAAGAGAGACACCTTCATATTCTCAGCATTTTCCACATTCTTTGAAATTCACCATGGATGGGGCTTGAAGAAACCTAGTGGAAGGTGTGCCTGTCCGTGGCAGGGGGTCATAATGAGATCTTTTTAAAGGTTTCTTCAAACCCCAAACATTCCATGATTTCAAGAGTCATCTTGGACACAGGAAAGCATTTCACAAGTATAAAACAAGGACACTAAACCTCTTTTAAGAGAAACTATACAAAAACAAAGGCTTGAAAACATTCAGGAAACCCAAAAGCTCCTAATATAGCTTTTTACCATTCAAAACATTCCCACCATTTGCCTGCCGGTCTAGAAGTAATCAGACCTACCAACACTCATCAAGACA
Source organism: Corvus kubaryi (assembly GCF_017639235.1). NCBI lineage: Eukaryota > Metazoa > Chordata > Aves > Passeriformes > Corvidae > Corvus > Corvus kubaryi. The sequence goes on along the minus strand of NW_024580661.1, from coordinate 255,117 downwards.
CTGTACCCCCCACTATCTACTGGACCCAAAAAGCTGCCCTGTTACACATGTCCTTTGAAGAAAAGGGTCCACAGGAAGAGGGGTGGAGGATACTAAAATAATTGGCCATGTGGATCTCAAATTTGGGTAAACTTTCCATTACTACAGAAATCACTGGCATATTTGGAATCAAAGGAGGAAGAACATCAGTGGAAGTTTTCTGGTCTTTAATTTGGATATAAGCCATCACTAAGTTTATCCTTTGTCTCTCCTATTTTGTCCCCATTCATGAGAAGAATGATCACCTTTTCTACTGAAGAACTGACATCATCACAAATACCTAAAGCAGAAGGGGAATATTTTCTAGGCTATGTCCTGACCAAATCTCTCTCAAGCAAATTCATTGATTCCTCTGCTAGTTTCAAAAGTATAAACGGCTTGTGTTGCATTTTAGCCCACAGCATTTCACAGGGAAATAATTTTTTAAAAATCTTTAAACTGTGACCACACGCATGACATGGGTTGTAAATGAATGATGCTGGTACCATGTCAATTTGGAAGCTGCATACTGCAAGTTGGAGACTGCGATGGTAAAGAGAGCAGGCTGACAGCTCACAGCAGCACTAGGCCTCTAGATAAAGGCTGCCAAAGCTCATGGACAAAAAGCAAGCTGCCTCTCTGTAGGTTACGGACGGCCGGACGTAGACGGACGGTGACAGAGACGAGAGATCTCTATAGTCTGATCTTGGGACACAGTCGGTTTATTGTAAGAGCGTGGGTATAGGGGCACTGCTCAGAGCTGCCAGACTCAGCTCTGAGCAGGCCCAAGAGAGCAAGAGAGTAAACGGGTGAGAGAGAGAGAGAGAGTGTAAGAGCAAGAGTGGAAGTAAGAGCAGAAGTAGTAGTAAGGAATGTCTGAAGTCCTGGTTACAATACAATAAATCATCTTCTGTACTGAATATTCTAATTGTCACTAACCAATCTAATACAAGATACAAATCCTATAGCATTTACATACAGCCTATAAGAGTTCTTATATTACCATAGAGTGTTACATCTTAACTTCTAAAAACTACTCTTTGGACCCCTTCTGCTGAGCTAGTAGGGTCTGCTCTGACCATTGGACCTGCTTGCAAGCAGAGGGTATTGTTCCATCAAGAGGGGATTACCTTCAGTCGGCCATACCATTGTTTTCCAGTTGTTCAGTAACTAAGACTTGGTATTTCAAAAGTGGCTTTCATTTCGATGTTGCCTGTAGTTTTCATATTCCCAAAATCTTTTGTCAGGCAATCATATTTATAAGACTTTCCTGTTTCATCTTCCCCAACATCTCTCCCCCGGTGTTTCCAAGAGCTTACAACAGCAAGATCCCCCAGCTTGAAAGCACTGGGGCTGCCTTTTGTGCCACAAAAAGCAAACAAAAACAAGCACTACAAACAGTGCTTTTGTGTAGCTCTCCCATGAAGGGGACAGCACTGCTGCCAGACAGAGCAGGCACAGCCTAGCATTTCCCAGAGAATATCTGCTTTAGGAACTGTCTCCTCCTCACACAAAAATTCTCCAGGGGCTGTCCAGAGGAGTCTAAAATGGACAGGTAATTCCCCAACAGACACTGCAGACATTCCAAGAGACAGAATATAGCATATGTACCAAGCATGCATAGTAAATCAAGGCTGATCATCTCTTTGGGGGAATTTTGCACTAATTTAAGCATGGCACAGAAGTGATGTACACCTTCGCACAGACCTTTTCCTTAACACAGGGGTGTGCACGCTTGGCAAAGACAGTGTGAGCTGCACCTGCCAATAACCATCAAGGCATAGAGATGTCAGGGCCAGCACAGGCTGCTCACAACAGCAAAACCTACACCACAGAGGAGGCAGGAGGAGAGGAAAGAACTAGATAGGCCCAAAAATTTGGCAGGAAAGCTAAAGGGTTGCATTTAGCACTCTAGGAATTTTGTAGACATTTAGCCCTTTGAGCCCAGCAGACTCTGCTGATGCACAGCACCCATCTATCTCCTGGTTCCAGTTTAACACGGACCAAAATCTCCAATCTCGAATATGCTCTCTTAGTCCCCATTAATGTCTAATTTGCATTTTCAGGATGGATATTTATCTATATAGCCTATACATTATGCAAATGTACTGTTCCTATGTACATTTCAATGAAAAGAATTGAATGCAACCAATTCAATCAGTGAGGTAAATGAGATAAAATAACATCAATCCTGGGCAATGCACCTGGCAAGTGTCTCAGGCTTTGGAAGCAAAGCCAGGCTACTGGGCACAAAAACCAAACACATGTTATCCGTGGGTCACCTGATGTGGATAATTTCTTGACTGGACAGCAGCTTTAAACTCACTATATCCCCCACATCAATTGATTTCACTTGCATAAACTCAAGGGGCAGAAAATAAATATTTTTCTGCTACTTATTCTGGTTCACTTATCTGCTGCATACAAATATTAAAACCAGCTACAACAATAAACAGCCATGTTTCTTGGCAGAACATGGTTTGCATTTGCATTTGCTGCTAAGGCCAGCAGAATCCCTCATTTCCACTGTCTGTAAGATAGGAGGAAATTTTTCTCAGATATTGTGTGCAGGAAGTGACTCAGATCACAGGCCCTCACTCAGAAATGTGACCCCACTGATAGCATAGGCAGTTTTGAGACACACATCCTCCTCTGTGGGTTGAGATTGTATCACAGATGAGACTGGAAGAGATCAAAAAGCCCTTCCAGTCCATCACCCTGAGCCGACCTGAATGGTAAGTCAATAACAGTTAGCCCAGGGGGATATCAGTCTTTCATGCTAACACCAACTTCAGGGAAGGCACCTTAATATTATCTGTTAACTTTGCATGTTGACAGACACTTTTCTGCCTCTCAACAAATGAACTTCTCTTATCTCTATAGTTTTAAAATAGAACCTTCGCGGGTGTAGTGGTTTGGTCCAAAATACTCATTACTGTTTATCTTCTGTGAGATAAGAATTAGGAGAAATGCAAAGCAGGCACCAAACTTGAAAGAATATAAAGAAGTTTATTAACAGACCTAAAAGAAGAAAGAAAAAAAAAATTATACCACCTTCAGAACTCTCCTCCTCCCCCCACCTTCCTCCCTTCTCCCACTGACAATGTAAAA
>NW_024580661.1:239352-251588 GCF_017639235.1 Corvus kubaryi | reverse complement strand
TTACGAGTTGAACACTCCACCCCCCCATATCTTCATGAAATTACAACGGGATACTCTGATATATCATAGCTTCACAACAGAATTTCAGCTTTAAGCATCTTGTCTCTCTCTTCCCTCAGGTTTTCAGCTCTTCACAGCAATAAAAGGGTTAATCTCACCTCAGCCTTGCAGCTTTGCAGCTGGAATGTTGAATTTTTCTTATCGAAGTGGAGAGGGGGGAGAGCCAAGCCGCTCCGGCTGCCCACAGCAAGGCAGTGGGGGGGTTCCACAGCTGGGACAGGTCCATCGGCTCCAGGATGGCCGTGGCCCGGCCTGGCCTGGCCCAAGCAGGGCCTGGCCGGGCCCGCTGGCCCCCACACGGGGCCCGCAGCCACCTGTCCCAGCGCTGGAAATGAGAGAGCGCTTGGGAGGGGGAGTTTGTCTATTCTTAAGTGTGTATCACAGAGGTGGTCACAACTTTAAGTGGCTTAGAGAATTGTCCATATTCAAACTGGCCAGCTGATAGGTTCTATCAGGTCCCAGAGGAAGCTGTAAGCACCCCTTAGCAAGGACATCCCTTCCAGGACTATGCTTGCTAACCTATGACAGCAGTGATTTTCCCTGATCAATTATTCAAGAAACAGAGAAATTTTGCATAACATGAATGACCAAGAAAGTACATTTTTTAAATGCTCTACATAAATTTAGGCCTCAGAGCACACATATCTAATTGAGCATCAGCATCCAGCCATGCTGCAATGCTACACCATCCTTGCAGTTTCACATCCCTTTTACATCATTCCAAGATAACACTTGGGTGCAATTACTGGAGTTTGTTAGCATGCTACCAATTGTATACAGACCATAATTTCTTCCCCAAGCCAATAAGCGAATTACCCAGGAGGCTGAGATTGGTCTCAAATCAGTGCATCTCAAGAGCTATCTGTAAATACAAGAGGAAGAAAATACTGTGGCAGGATCCTGACTTGCTCCAGGCTTTGAGATGGCTATCCTTAAACTATGTCCTTACAGTGAGCTGCCCACCATGATTTCTTTTGAATGAAAAAACAGCTTAGTTTTTTTAAACAGCAAAACCACAAAGAAATCAGCAAAGACAAACCAGAAACAGGTGTTGCAGGTGACCCTTGCAACCCTGTAGCTGGATCTGTGCTTCCATCCTTGGGTTCAACTGGGTAAGTGACCTGCAGAGCGGCTCAGTGTCTCCTCAGTCTCTGCAGGCTCCTCATGCCATCTCGTGGCTGTGACTGCTGTTAACCACATTCTGCTGCCTCTTGAACTTCCTCAAACACACAAGAATGGGACACAGTTATGAACATAAAGAAACAAAACGGAAGGAAGAGCAAATGCTGTCAGTCACCAGGAGCATCAATACTCCAGAACAGTTGAAAGCTCCTTACTAACAAGCACCAGAGCTTGTAAAACAAGCTTTGGAAATAAAACACTCCTGCACTTACTTGCTTGGCTCCCCTGGGCACTACCTGCAGTTTCACAGGAGGGCCTGTTAGTACACTGAAAATGTGACATTTGGGGGTAGTGATCACTCTTTGCACAAGAATAACATGTTCACAGAAATAACTGTGGCCCAGACAGTATTTCAGAACTTGGAATAAAAAGCAAATGTCACTTGGACAGAGGTGTCTGAAGCCATTTCACTACCATTCACTAAAGGCCATGCAGGGTCAGACAGGGAACAGACACCCCAGCACTACAGATCACAGCTGCTGCCACAAGCACAGCGAGCAGAGCAAGACCCACAGGCAGGCAGGGGAACACTGGTACAGAACAGGCCTCCAGTTACACAGAACCTGCTCTATTAAAATCGGTAACACAAGAGGGCCAGGGCTGGGGTGTCACATGCCTGGCTCATGCCTCAAACTCTCAACACAGCTGGCAGCACACAGTGTGCCTCGGAGACACCATCCAAAGTTTCTGTTGGCACCATGAAACTTAGTTTTCAACACTGGTATGCAGCACTGGAAAACTTCTTTACATGAGCCTTACCCTTCCCAGTCCACACACTTACCTGTCTTTACAGCTAACACAAGGAGTGGGACCACTGCAAGTTTAATTTCTCCTTTTCAGCCAATCAATGGAACAGCTCTTTTTTGGGTGTGTTTAGAGGAAACTTCACTCTGCTTCAGAGGAGTTAGCCCTGTAACCAAAATCAAAAGTAGCTTTCAGTCTTCTTGCCCTCACTCCTCTCCTAAAGCCATCCCCAAAAGCTAAACCACTCTTCTTATACCTTCTACTGCTGCATCAGTTTTCCCCATAGCCTGCACAGTTACTTCTGTACCCCTTCTGTGGAGATAGGGCTCAGATAATATTTACTTAGCTTTCACTGAGTAAGAACTGTACATTTCATATATACATATACACATAAATACATTTAATATTGTCTTGGTTTGAAAGACAGGTGTCTGCTAAGGAAGGCAGAAGCCTCCCTTGGAATGGCAGATGCAACCCCCCTTCCCTCCAGGTTATTATAATTTTAAAATCAATGCGCTTTTAGGCAAACATGTGGAAAATAGGAATAACAGTTCTTTACTATTACGTATCTATATGTGTATAACCAGTCAAACAAACAACAACAACTATGGCAGTAACAGCAAACAGAACCACAAACCCAGTCCCAGCCTTCTCGGCTGTCGGGCCCTTTCCCCTCGGGCGCAGTTCCGCTCGCAGCCGGCAGGGGCGCTGGCGGCTCCCGGTGAGCAGGGCAGGTGCGATGGTTCCCCCACGGCTGCAGGGGGCGCTCCGGAGCGAGCTCAGGGAGCACGCGGCACTGGTGGCCTGGGATCCCGGGAAGGGATGGAACAAAGGCTTCACAAACCCCTGGGCAGCCGATCCCGGTGTCTGGTTGGACCCTCAGGAACAGCAGGCTGGAATGGCAGGCTGGAACAGCTGGCTGGAATGGCAGGGATGAGCACAAATCCCGGATGGCAGACGAGATGTATCCAAACGGAGAACCCCCCGGAGGTCTAGGGAGGCAGGGTGAGCACGGCTACAACATAGCAAAAGCTCGAAGCAGCGGCGGGGCAGGGCGGCCATGGCCCGGCTCCGAGCGGGGCAGGAAAGGCGGGGCTGGGATCCCCGTCTTTCTCCAGCAGAAAGAAAAGCGGACGAAGGAAAAGCAGCTTCCTCTCTCTCCTGACGCAGACACCGACTGATCACACACCCAGGTGAAACAAAAAAGAGAAGCCAGGTCTTTTGTTCTTCTTAAGCACCTGGCCATTTGTTCCCCTAGCAACAGTATGGGGGGAAATTAACAGGGAAAAAACTAGGAGAACTCCTAAACCCCAACAAATATATACATATACTCTGTATGTATCAGCTGTATTCTAAAATAATCTACAGTAAAGTCCTTTGGAGACTCCTTAGCTAAAGCAGCAACTGTTTGGATTTATAAATTACATCATTTTATCTGTCCAGGAAAAGGGCAGATGGAGACTGACCTGACAGGACAAGTGCTGGGAGAGGGCTGTGGGGAAACAGCTCCAGTTAGTTTGGTCTGGACTTACCTGATTTTCAAATCTATGAAGATATACAGACTTGTAACTGTGTTCAATGTCTTAAAATATCAGCAAGGGTAAAACAAAGCCACAAATGAGGCTACAGGTTTGGCAGACTGTAAAACTTTCACAAGTTTTACAAAGATATTTTCTCATAAAATATTATCTTGTCAAGTGGAAATATTTTGAGAAAACAGCTTGGTAGATGGATTTCCCCTTGACTATAAATAATAAAAATGAGGCATCTGGTGTGTCAAAATGGAGCCAAACACCTAGCCTAACCCCAGCTCTACTTCTTTCAAAGTCCTTGGTGAAATTCCACTGCCCTCTACCAATGCGGAGCATCTCTGTATATCCTGCCTTTTAACACACAATTTTATTGGGAAGGACTCTCAGCCAAAACAGAAACTGTGTGCTGAGTTTGTTTTAGCCTTTTACCCCATTTATTTATTTAAAATAAGATAAATAAAAAGATGAAAAGCCATCTACTACCCTTTTCTCTCAATGACACTAGGACCAAAGAGCTTCAGGAGACAAAACCCTGGGTGACCCAAGCCCTGTTCTGGCTCCTCCAGCAGCATCAGTGCTCCCCAGCACTGCTCACCTAGATGGCAGCTTCTTCCTCATTTATGTCAGAGAAACCCCACTAAAGACGATAAATGTGTCAAGTTGCAAGAAAGAGAAAGCTCCTGCTTGCATAATCCTTATTACTATGATGAGTCACCTTAAAAATTTCTTTCAAGAGGGTAAATGAAACAGAACAAAATACATCAGAGAAATTACTGTAGCATAAAACAAACTCTCCCTGGTGGCTGCTATTTGAGAGGAGCAACATTTCTGAACATAACTGTTTCTCTCCCTGATAACAAAGCATATTTTCAAGTATGACTCATATTCAGAGAGGAAAACTTGCTCTCAAAATCTAGTGCATTATGATCTGCAGCCCAATGTTCCCTCAAGGATTAAGTTTGATATTAATGCCAAAAGATACCTCTGAGGCCCATCTCTGCTAATGTTGCTGCAGTCTGAAGGAAAGCTCCTATGGCTGGTCCCAAAGTGCTGCTTTTTCAATTTCTATAGTGCCATTTGCACTGAAAAGGAAGCTTAAACAACCCATGTCCGGTGCAGAACCTTTTAGAAAACCTGGAATTGCAAAGAGAGGCAAGAAAGACCACTCACAGCTCTTGCTGCTCAGATTCATCTTGCTCCAAGACATGGATATGCTTTCCCAGTGAGACCAGCTCTTCTGGGATAAGCTGTCACAGATGCACACTTAATACACACAATATAGGATACAAATAACCCTTGAATTACCTTGTCAGTGAAAACTATTTGGAAACACAGACTTTAGAGCAAACCTGTTATCATTACATTCTTAATACACTAAGTAATAGTATGGCACTTCAGACATAGTACAAATTACTCCAGGAGAAACCATTACTTATTCAACTTGACCAAAAGCAACAAAAATAGGATCTTTGCTAGCATCCCTCTTCCTTCAGTTTAAGGCAACAACACGTATTTAGTCAGCTCCAGCAAAACCAGGGCAAGACAAATTCTGAGAGCACTCAACAGCCCTGCACACAAGCTGGCACTTCTCCAGGGCCACCATTCGTGTTATTCCTTGCATGCACCCAGAGAGGGGCGCTACCACATGCTTTTGTCTAGGCATTCTCAGTTGAAACACTTGCTACCATTTAAAGTCACTAAAATCTGCAATAGCCAGTATATCTAATCAAACTCTTCTGGCTCAACAAAGTTTGTGAGACTTAAACTTATACTTTCATGCATATGTGTTGGCATCTAGAAATTACTACCTGCTTGCTATGCTGGAAATCACAAATGTCTGCACAGAGCCTAAATTCCATCTTTAGCCTTAATTCAGCAAAACACTGCATTCAATACAATCATTTATACAATTATTAAAATAATGCATAATATAAATTATGGAAATGCGTATGCTATGCTTTGAGTTTGGAAAATGCTCTGTAGTTTTGTAGGGCAGCAGAAGAAGAACAAATAATGGGAAAAAAATAGCTTTATAACCGTCTTAAGTTTGTTTTGGTTGCAATCAGGAGAACATAAACCAGCACATTAAGGTTTGGCTTAGGAAGAATATCAATTCAGACAAAATAGCTGTTTGCACTGCTGAAAAGTTGCAATTCTTTTAAATGAAGTGTAACAGCAGTAATTGTGTTTCTCTGAGTGTGCTAAGAGGCAAATGGTGCATGAATCAATAACAATGTGGTTCGTACACCATTTATCTCTTTGCACAATTCACAGGAAATCCAATTGCATAATGACATTATTCAATCCAATCACAATTGTGCCTGTGAGGGCACAGAATAACTGGGTCTCATTAGTAGGTGCATTTACCCCATCTTCAAAGGGCAGACACCCACCAAACGGGATCTGGTGGGCCATCAACCTAAGCTTCCACTAATAATGGGTTCATACTCCCTGAAATTACCAGTGCCACACAACAGGACTTAAATTTTGCTATCAGAGAACCAATTGCTATAAATATCTTCAATATTAAAGACATTTTTTGAAAACTTTAAAGCCTTTCAGCTGCTATAGAGCTGCTACAGTGAGTGCTACCAATATGTCTGCTGACTTCAGAAATCAGACATTGAATTAGGATGCTCAGACACAGGTAATTTAAACAATCAAAAATCCCCTATTTAGATGCCTGAGGAAGCTGCAGGTATAGAAAAAAGTTTGCAAACCAAGCGCTAAAACAGCATTAACCAGTGCTCACAGAAATAACCTCCAGTGGATGAAGTGTCATGCTGTGGCTCAATAAGCCATAGTTTCAATGATTCCCTTCCCTATTGCTGAAGCACACATCTGCAGTGCTGAACAGTTTCTGATGCAATATTTCAGAATTTCCATTTAGGCCACTGGGAATGGGACAGCAGTGCCACCCCTCGTGACAAGCCCAGTTTGGCAATGCACTATTTTAAAGTGTTTTTTCAACCCACAGTTACCTCCCAGACAGATGGGAGCTCAGGAAAGGCTGCTGGTCCTGACCAAGCACGCAGCCCCTTCCTCTGCTCGCTGGCCAGATAACCTCCCCCCTCCAATCTAGTGCTGTCAAATATTCATCTTTTCTTAATGTAATCTATCTTGCTCTGCAAAATTTCTATATGAAACCACAGGAACCAATCCTTCTGAGCCACTTGATTTAATAAATTGCAAATTTCTACATATCTTTTATTGATTTGGAGAACACTGAACACTAGCACACTTGTGGCTAAGGCAAGAGAAGTCTGCAGCTGCAAGACAAATGCTGAGCTTCTTAAGTTCAAAAAATGGCCATACTTCAGCTGTCTGCATTTAAAAGAAAAAGAGAGAGAGAAAAAAATAACACACCTAAATATAAATTATTTAGGAATAAAAATTATTCCATGGTGCAGTTTTATAATTTGTTTTCTATACAAATTGCCTGCTCCCTTATAATCTAACCCAAATGGAGCAGATATTGACAGCAGTATCTGAAACTCAAGAGTTTTAGCCAGGAGGGACACTCAGCATTCGACCATACTGTCCTCCCTTTCCTGCAAAGAACTTCTAATCCTGCAGTGAGATTCTCAGAGGGCATCTGCAGTTCAAGCCTTTTTGCTGTGCTGCGCTTCCTGCTCTGTCCTCCCTATGTCAGAATTAAATAAAAAGTAAATATTCATCACAAATTATTTCCCTTAGTCATGAGAATGTTCCCAAAGAAGCTGTCGTACCATAGATGAGTAAAGGTCTTCCCGAGGCACAAGCAGAGAGTTAAAGGTACCCATCTTTATGAAACAGGGAGAAATTTACTGCTTCATACATCTTGTTCTGTCACAGGACTATCACTTGCATAGTTGACATGCTTAAAAGCAATACTGCAGTTTTCTGTGGCTAAAGGAAAATAGAAAAAAAAAAAAATAGGATATGGAAAAATTCAAATAAATACAAACTACCCAGCAAGTCTTAATGGATAGATGAAGACTTGAAAAATTCAAATGCTGAAAACAGCAAATATTTTTTAAAGATATCAAATTAATTAATATGTATTTTTAATACAGTCCTAGTTTTACCACAATCGTCACTTGCAAGAGAAGATCTAAACTGCTTTACTATTCAGCATCTTGTAAATCAAAACAGACCCCAGAGTTTGGCATCATGCATATGAGATGATGGAAGAAACCCTGAATTTTGTTTTGAAAATTCAAAACCACATGCAAAAGATCATTTCCCATACAAAGACCCACTTCAAGATGAACTATTCTTTAAAATAATGAAAATTTGGTGAGGATTTATCTATTGATAATGATGTATAGTCCCTACTACTCCAGGGTTTTTGGGATACAACTGAAGGTAACTTCTGTCCTAAGGATTCACAGGGAATTAGGGGACATGGATAAGACAAATGTTCCTTTTTTTGACAGATAAGAGAGTAGGAGACATTAAGAGGAGGGAAGGAATACATAACCGCATCTTACAAGAGGCAAACATTTTCATTACAGACTACTGAGGTGACAAAATAAACTAGGAGACAAAAATATCAAATTTATGTATTTTACACTCCTGATACTGAAACGTTTTATTTTAAAAAGAAACAGACATTAAAAAAAGCACACCAAAAACAGCAGCCTTTTTGCCACAGATTCTGCTACCAAACCTTTCATGCAACTTTGTCCTTACACCAGATTCCACCATCATTACTAGCACAATATGGTGTTCAGCCAAAGCAATCCACATCAAGAAGACCAAAAGTTAATATCAGAGGTGAAATGCTGATTGAATTCTTTATAAAAAGAGTAGCTTACAGAATTATTCAACTTTTATATGCAGAAGTATACTCACACTTTATCCCAGAACACAAGAATGTAGTCATCAGCATAACAGTCTGCAAAAAGGGATTTAATGAGCTCCAGAAAGAAGAGTGATACATAATACAATATTTGTCTGTGGACACAGTCATCCTTTGTCGCAGTGGGGATTACTGCAACAAGCATATTTCAAACCAGGAGTCCCATAGAAACGAAGTATATATGGACAGATTCGTGGTAGATGTTTCAGAGATGTTTATTTCTCCAGCCGCATGGCCGGGGCTCAGCTCAGGAACTCCCCCAGTCACGGGACCCGAGGGTCCTTGGCCAGACCGGGGAACACAAACCAACCAATGGGGAACAAGGCTGAGCAGGGGCAGGGAAACCCCGTGTCTCCCCCCCAGGGCCCATCTCCCAGGGCTCCGTGGCAGGGGGAAGGGACCCCAACAATCCTTCTCAGCATAACTTGAAATGCTGTTTTCTCCAAAGCACTGAACTGAAATGAAAGCACCCAATTCCTCTTCTCTGGCCCCAGAGTGCGTTTGCTGCTTAGAACAACTTTGCAAAATTGCAGCTCCCAAAGAGTCCTCCTGCATTCCCTGAGGGGAGGAGGGTGCTCAGGGCTCTTGCAATCCCCAAGCAAAAGACATTGCCCCACAGCCAGGTCTTCAACAATAAATGTAACGAAAAATTCTGAAGAAGTGGATACCATTAAATAATTGTCACTTCAAAGAGACCAGAAAGTCCAAACTGCAAGAGACTGAGAAAATGCACATCCCTGGGTGGCTAAATTCTGGCTGAGCTGTAATACACTCTGGTTTACCATAACAAGCACAAGGATGATCATTCTTGTTACATTTCCAGTAGTACATAAAATAATATTTTGACAGATGGCCATTACAAAAGCGGTTGTTTAATCACAGGCTTCTAAAACATTTCAAGATCAAAGGTTTGGTAGACTTATTCATGCCAGCACAGCTCCACTAGTGACTTTCAGTGTTAGATTTAACTTTGGCCCAAGGATACTAATTTATAACACCTATAATGCTTAGACAAGTTTAAAACTTAAACAAAATTAAGCCATATACATAGAGCACCTACCATGTATCAGATGCACTGATGGGTACAACATTCAACAGTAACACATCAACTTGGCACAAAGCCAACTGAAATAAAGGAAATTAGATCCTCTCCAAATGGAGGGGTGTGAAGTGACTATAAATAGACCACTCTGCTTCTCACTTTTTAGGATGGAACAAGGGGTGCTGAGAGCTATTGGTGTGAAAGCACTCCGGGACCACTCCTCAAAGAAGTAAACCAGCGGTAACATCAACCTATAGAACAAGTGGACAAGAGGGCTCTTTCCCCTCTCTAGTTTGTGAGAAGGATCATTCTGCTGAGAAAGGTATGGGATTGGCAGGGAAGGAACATTCTTTAATTTCATCTCATGGGGCATAGGAGACTGTCATAGTTTTTAGTCTTATGCATATCCAGTAACTTACTTCTTTTTAACAATTCTAAGTCCAAGATATCTAAACTGTCATACAGAGCAAGGCACATATGCAAAGACAAGATTCTTGGACTAATGGAAGCACTCTTGTGAGAAAGCTGAAATGTACTTTGTAGGCAAGAGCAACTCTCCTGATCTCATAATTTTGTATATTCTCAACTCCTTTTTGACTCAAAAATAATTACAGAGAATAACTCAGTTCCCTCAAAAGTGAAAGATTCTCCTTCCACCAAAGAACTGCAGCACCTGCCAGCAAGAACTCAACAATTCCTGTAATCCTGAAAGTCCAGAAGCTCCCAGTTATTCCTGATCACCATCAGAGGCAGGACCCCCTGGCTTATGGTGAGAAAGGAAAAGCCTCTCCCATCAGGCTTTGTGGTGCTATGCAGATTGGATCTGTCTGGTTGGCTCGCTGCTCACTCCACCCTTCCCCTAATGGCTTCCATTCCCTAATCCTGCCTTTCTACCACCCCCATGCCCTCACATCATTGGTCCCTGATGCTTGCCCCGCTCCCATACAAAACCCTGGACCCACGGTTGTTTTGGGTCTTTTCGTCCCTGGTCAGCTTTGGAGATGCAGCAATATACCATTGTCCCTGGAACGCCATACAGGGGACCCCTCCTGACTCTTTTGCCTCTAGTAGTGCTGAGCTATCCAGCTTGTGTGTGCGTGTGTGTGTCCACACCTCCAGCTGCACGGCTGAAGGAGTTAGCTTGCTAGCATGCTATACGGCACCACCTGAGCGATCTCTTGCCAGGGACGCTTTAGGGAAAATGCAGCGAACTCTCCACCAAACGCACGCACTGCGCTAATAGGCCACAGAGGGAGTTATCAGGGATGAGTCGTGGTAGGCAGGAGATAACGAGCATTGCCCCAGCTGTTTTAACAGTTTGTGAAGATGATAAGAGAATACATACTATTGGTTACATTGTAACATAGGACAGAGGGGACAAATATCAGCCAGAGATAGAGTACTTCCTTGAAGACTGCTCTTTGCTTACCTATACCACATTCCTCTTTATCTGCTCATTATGCCATGCCTAAATTTTTAAATTAAATTCTTTCTAAGCCCCCAATATGGGAGTCTGGTATCTTGGGGACAAACAGTTCCCTAAGTTTTTGGGTTCCCAGTTTGCATTTTCATTAGCAGGAACAGCATGCAGCTTAGGGATTTGTGTGTTTAAAGGATACTTATTATCCAAGTACAAGAACATCTAGAGAGTCACAGCTGAAGCTGTGAACTCCTTTCAGTTTAAAATCTTCTATAATCCACAGTTCAATTTGCTTGGGTATTATGCAAGCAGCAATCAGTTCATAACAGGAAAAAAAACCAGTGCAGGGGCAGGGGGGAACAGGAAGTGGACGCAACACATGACTTTATCTTAATATCAGAAGATCCCCAAAAACATGCTAACATCAAATTTTACTTCGTATGGGAATTCAACAGCATAATTCCTCCCATTGCTGGTAACTCTGGCTCAACTACACTAAGATAAATGATACAGCAAGACACTTGGGATATTAGCAGCTCCTCTTTTTAAACAGCTTCTGCAAACCCCCATGTATTACCGCAGGCCAAGGCCCTAGGGTATATCACCGTGTTCCGCAGCCATAGGGAGGAGGAGGAGGGAAGATCCGGCAGGCAGGAATTGTGCAGCAAGATTGATTTATTTAATTATTTTACAAACTCTTTTATAGACTTTTTTCTTCATAGTCTAATTGGACAAAGGAGCAGCCACCCCTTGGGGGTGATTGGCTAAAATCCTAAAACATCTATTGTCAAAATATTTTTTTACTGTACCATAAACAAGACTTTTCAAGGTTGCAGGTGGCTTGATTGTTTACATAACTCTGTGTCATAGGTTAGCAAGCATAGTCCCGGAAGGGATGTCCTTGCTAAGGGGTGCTTACAGCTTCCTCTGGGAACTGATAGAACCTATCAGCTGGCCAGTTTGAATATGGACAATTCTCCAAGCCACTTAAAGTTGTGACCACCTCTGTGATACACATTTAAGAATAGGCAAACTCCCCCTCCAAGCTCTCTCTCTTTTCCGGTGTTGGGACAGGTGGCTGCAGGCCCCGTGTGGGGACCAGCGGTCCATGGCCATCCTGGAGCCGATGGACCTGTTCCAGCCGTGGAACCCCCCCCACTGCCTTGCCATGGGCAGCCGGAGCAGCTCGGCTCTCCCCCCTCTCCACTTTGATAAGAAAAATTCAACACTCCAGCTGCAAAGCTGCAAGGCTGAGGTGAGATTAACCCTTTTATTGCTATGAAGAGCTGAAAACCTGAGGGAAGAGAGAGAGGAGATGCTTAAAGCTGAAATTCTGTTGTGAAGCTATGATATATCAGAGTATCCTGTTGTAATTTCATGAAGATATGGGGGGGTGGAGTGTTCAACTCGTAA
>NW_024580661.1:202916-238952 GCF_017639235.1 Corvus kubaryi | reverse complement strand
TTTTACATTGTCAGTGGGAGAAGGGAGGAAGGTGGGGGGAGGAGGAGCATTCTGAAGGTGGTATAATTTTTTTTTCTTTCTTCTTTTAGGTCTGTTAATAAACTTCTTTATATTCTTTCAAGTTTGGTGCCTGCTTTGCGTTTCTCCTAATTCTTAACTCACAGAAGATAAACAGTAATGAGTATCTTGGACCAAACCACTACACTCTGCTACCTCTTCTGTGAGAGAGAAAAGTCTCTCACAGACTTAGAAAATAGCAAGAAAATCCTTGCTAGCAGCATTTTTGTATCTACACCCATGGACAGTGGGACACTGAGATCAGAGTGGCCTACATCTGCACTGACACAATGGACTGTTGCTTGTTTGGGTTTTCACAGGATTTCTCTATCTGCAGATAAAACCTCAGAAAAATCTATTTTCTCTGTAGTTATGTTGCATGAAGTTTAGAAAGAGAAACTCTACTTTACATAAAATGCTCGGTTACTAAAGTACAAAGTTGGTTAATCAGGCAAATAAAGGAAAAATATTCTTGTAACAAAGAAAATAGAGGAAGAAGAAAGTAAACATGACATCTTGCCTTTTTCAAACCTGCACACACATTGTCATCACATTACGAATTTAACTGCAAGTTTTTCATACGAAAGCAGTGCTCATCACCTGAGCTGGATTTACCCCTTCCACATGGCTAATGAAAACAGTTACAGTTACAGTTACAGTTACAGTTACTGTTACAGTTTTGTCACTGGGAAACCTGGGAAAGGGCTCCTGATTACCCACATCAATGGAAGTGAGGGAAAACAGAGGCAGACCCTGAAGTCAATTACTTAACAGAATGTAGCAAAGCACAAAAACACTCTTCAGTTGAAAAAATTCCAACATTACACCACATAATGGCATTTTGTGCTGAAGATGGTATTGCATTCTGTTTTCATTATGGGGACATTTGATAGGTATTTAAGGGATTTGAAAAACTCAAAAGAGCTCCTTGAAAAATAGGATAATCTTGTGGTCTTCAGTGTTTTAATCAAACGCTAGAATTGAAGCACCAAAAAAAGAAGCATATTGTCTGAGGTATCAAATCAAATTATTAATCTGGCTGCCTGTATTGTAACAGAGCAAGAAGTAAGTTATGTTTCATCTGCTTAATCTGTACCAAAGTGAAGAAGGTGGTGTGGGTTTTCTATGTTTTATACATATCTGGACAGTTAACGCTAAAAAGAAGTGCTTTCAACACCAGAGGACAATTTACCCAGAATACAGGGAAAAGCCCAACACAGAGTAGACATTTATCTATTTGGAGAGATAATCAGTGCTTTTTGCATTTTAATTCTTCTCTTCATCACTACATCTTCCTTTTTCTTTTGTTCCCCCTTCAGAGAATTTGCACACTGAGCACAGCTGTTCAAGCTGCACAGATGCAGGTATTACTGATGCCAGGAAATAATGTACAAATCTACAAGTATAATAAAACTATTTGAATGCTAGTTTGGCCGCAGTCCCAAGCTGCCAAGGCCCTCTCAAACTGGCCTTTGGCATATCTACATTTGGGTTCAGCTCCTGTCCATTCCCCTGAATTGAGACCCAGGTTGAATTCCTATCTTTACACCTTCAAGTCATCCAAGAGCTCTCATCCCAAACCCTGGCAGCATTCATAACTTTTGCAGCTTATTTAGGACTGTCTTGGTTTGAAAGACAGATGTCTGCCAAGGAAGTCAAGAACCTCTCTTGGAATGGAAAATATTATCCCCTTCCCTCCAAATTATTATAACCTTGAAATTAAGGGGCTTTCAGGCAAAGACATAGGAAAAAGAATAACAATTCTTTACTAGTATGTATGTGTATAACAAGTCAAACAAACAACAACAATGGCAGCAACAACAAACAGAACCAGACACCCAGTGCCAGCCTCTCTTGGCCACCAGCACTTTCCCCTGTGGTGCAGTTCCGGTCACAGCCAGCAGGGGCGCTGATGGCTCCCGGCTGGGCAGGGGGATGCGGTGATTCCCCCGGGGTTGCAGGGGGCGCTGTGGCAAGAGTTCAGATGCCTCTTCAGGTGGGTAATGGAGGATGTGCCAGTGGATGAGATAGAAAAGGGACCTCCTTTACAAACTCACGGGGGGCAGCTGATCCCAGTGCCCCTCCAGGTGGCAAATGGGTTGCAGCAAGAGCCTTGGAGCAGCAACTGGAATGGCAGATGCCAGCAAACCCAAGAGTGGCAAGCAAAAGGTAGCAGAAACTTTGGGGCCATGCCCAAAGCTGCAGGGTGTCTGGGTGTCGCGTTATAGTGGTGCAAGAAGCTCTGAAGCAGCGGCAGAGAACAGCAAGGCTGAGTGGGGAATCACTCCCCTGGGTAGCTCATCAGCGATGGCTGGTCCCTGCATCAGGCTGTGCAGAGGGGGTGGCCCCTGGCCCGGGTCCCAGCACGGCATGCACCGGCTTTGGCCTCCCAAGCAGCAGGGAAGTAAAGAAGCAAGCCAGTAAGCCCAGTCACAGCATCAAAAGAAAAGAACAAAAAGGAACACGCAAAACCCACAAGGCAACAGTATCTCTGGTCAGAGACACCATGCTGCGTGGCCCTTGAGCCAATCACCCCACCAGAAGAGAGCACCATCCCTCCCTGTAACTCTCACAGGAAATCCTGGCTGGCTCTCAGTCATCACAATACTCCCCGAGCCGGGGCGGGGGGCGGGGGGGCCGTGGGGGAGTGAAGGGAGGGGGCAGCGACTACCCCAGACACAAAACAAAAACAAAAATGGTATGGGATAAAAAACATCCCCACAACAAGGACTACCTTTGTGTTAGTAATTGGGCATTGCACCAAATAGGGGTTAAAAACCCTCTGGCATTCCGCTTTATGCCTCAGTAATTTCACTGGTTATATGTACTGATATCAGCACATCTATATTGGTTTTCAATTGTACTCTTCTTAAGCTGCGTCCAATCTCAGTTAATACTTCCAGTAACGATGTTTAAAAAAAACAGCCCAAGTGACCTGCAGAAGGAGCTTTGCATCATTATTTTTTTCTCTTAAAGACAAATTCTATCCAAGATTAGACAACTGAATTCATTTCTGTTAAAATGAATTTTAGGGAGGTGGCTTTCAATAAAGAGTTGATCATCAGGAGGGTATGAATTGACTATAATTGTGACAGGCTGTTCAAAGTTATTAGTTGACTTGATTGTTATAGTTAATATTAATTGTTCCACGCTAACAGGTATGAGGGTTCAATATTTAAATGTTCAATTGTCAAAAATAAGTCGATATTTTATCACATAGGAATGGATGTAGAACTTTCTAGAAACTGATGAAGTAATATAAGGGGCAGGCGTTCAATAAGAAGTTAACATAAAGGGATAAAACAAGGAACAGCATTGGATGAACGGTAAACCAACAGAAAGACCCTAGACAGTGATCCAACAAAAATGAGCCAATCAAGATACCCAAGATATCAACAAGCCAATCCCAAAGGTTTTGGTGGGTGGAGGAATGGGCGGTCTAAGGGCAGGGTTTCGGGGGTATAAAATATATTGCCCTCAAACTGCGGGCGTGCCTCTGGCTGCATCTGTTCACGGCTACGCACCCAGCGCTGCGCTTTGTTTTGTGCTAGGCAGACCACCGCAGTGGTTTCCAATCATCTCTACTTCAGCTCATTGATTCCGCATTTAAAATATTCTTTAAACTATTAAGATTGTGACCCCTCAGTTTCTCACAATCTTTTGGGGAATTGTCTGGGATAGGAAGCTTCATCTCAATGGCCTCGAAGAGTCTCGGGAGAGGAGTGCGCACCTGCTGGATTTTCGGGAGCTCGACTGAGCCTCTTTGGCACCACCGACACTTGCGGAAACCCCAGAGAGACGAGAAGGAACCAACATAAAACAAACCAGAAGGACACAGTGCCAGTGGCTCCTTCAGGCTTTGGGATTGCCCACAACATTGTGCACAAACCCATAGGTGAACAGGGGACTGTAAGTAACCTGCGGGGGGGGCAGTTGAGGGCAAAGTGACTCTGTGTGTGTGAATGAGATGCAGACCAAGCAGCTCAGATCTGTGAAGCGAGTGCGGACCCCTTATAGCCACGGTTCCAGACTCCTGTGAGGGGACTGGCCGGCAAAGGGGGGAAGCAACTGTGAAAAGGATTGAGTGAGCCCTCGGGATTTATTTCTTCCTAACCGTCGGTGGGGTGTGGGGAGGACTCTAGGTGTCCTTGACCCCTGGGAGAGGGGGTGCCGTAAGAGAGTCCATAACCGCATCACCCGTGGCGTCCCTCAGGCTTTCCGAGTGTAGACTTGGTTCCAATAGTGATGTGTCTGTAGGGAGGGAAGGGAACGGGAAGGGAGCCAGTTCCTTTGGGTCAGTCCACCAAAGGACCACAAGTTGGGGAAGGTCCGCCTGAGGTTTTCAGAATCTGCTTCAGGAGAAGGGGATTCTGAGGATATAAACTGGCATTTTATTTGGTTGCTTATAAAGGGAGTGAGTGGCACTTCTGTGAATGTGTGGGTTCAAGGAAGGTTGGATAGTGTGAGCTGGTGGGGGATCTTGTGTATGAGTAGTGTTACGTTGGGCTGTGGGGTTGATGGTGTTGTTGCTCAACATTTTGCAAATTTAGGCAGGAAAGGGTGCCATTTTGCAGATTTAGGTGGGAAGGGCCGAAGGGTGGCTGGGGTCTGGAAGCCCACCATTCTGTAGCTTCTGGTGGTGGCCAGCTCTGATGGAAGGAAGCCGTCTTTGATTAGTGACAATCTAGTCGGGGCAACATCAGGTGTGTAGTCCATTTTGTTGAAGAGATACAACAGGGAGTGAAAAAGGGAAGAGTATCA
The DNA here is from genome assembly GCF_017639235.1 of Corvus kubaryi. Classification (NCBI taxonomy): domain Eukaryota; kingdom Metazoa; phylum Chordata; class Aves; order Passeriformes; family Corvidae; genus Corvus; species Corvus kubaryi. The sequence goes on along the minus strand of NW_024580661.1, from coordinate 234,134 downwards.
GTCTGGTGAGAATGGGACAGAAGAGTAGTGTAATGTTTTGTGGAAGGAACAGAAAGGTTAAAGGAAACATGGCGGATATTCCTCCCGACAGCCCCTTGGGAGTGAAATTGAGTTATTGGAATAAAGATCCTTTAACTAGAGATAAAGATAAGAGGAACATGGTACAATTCTGCATATTTGAGCGGACTAAGGAGGAAATCAGAGGTGATACAGTGATGTGGCCTAGGTATGGATCTGAGGAGCAGTGGATATGCCAAGTACTGTATGCACACATTAATATGAAAGAGCCGTTAGACCTGGAGGAGGTTGAATACACTGCCTAGCGTATGTTGGTTGAATAGGCCTAGACCTAGAGTTTCAAGGACAAAGGTTTTTAAGGTGTCAGAAGTGGATGAGGAGCAGTCTGGAAGGGAGCAAAGGGAAAAGCAGTGGGATCCGCTGGACACCATAGCTCCGCCATATGTCCTTCCCCAAAATATCCCTCCCCAGAATTTGGTAAGCACCTCAGGAATTCTGGCATCCTCAAACATGACCTTGCCCCCTCCTCAGTCTACCCTGACTATTCCTGCAGAGCCTGATCATACCCATAATGATATCTTGGTGGCTTCTAAGCCTTTGGGAGAACCTCCCTGTATCTCAAAGACCAAGAATATAGCTGGAGGGCCTTATTTGAATACACACAGAAAAAGTGCTCTGAACCGGGAGGAAACATCAAGAGATAGACATCTACCACAACTAGTCTTTTTTACCTAAGGGAAGTACCCGTGGGAGGGGCTCTGGGAGGAACAGGATATGTGAACGCCCCCTTAACTTCATCAGAAGTAACGGGCTTTAAGAAGGAAATGAACGGTCTATTGAAGCACCCACTGGGATTATCAGATCAATTTGATCAAATTTTACGCCCTAATACCTATACCTGGGATGAGCTTGACTCGATCTTGAGAAGCCTTTTCTCTCAAGAGGAAAGGCAAATGACCAGGACTGCAGGAATACGCATATGGAAGAGGAAGAATCGGCAGGCACCTGCAGGGGAGAACAAAATGCCCATGACCTCTCCAAACTGGGATCCTAATGAGGAGCGAGGGAGGAGAGAAATGAATGATTACTGGAATTTAATTATAAAAGGTATAAGGGAGGCAGCGCCCCGGAATAATAACATGAAAGGAGCCTTTTGTGGCCAACAAGGCAGAGACGAGACACCCACGGATTGGCTAGAGCGCCTGAGGAGACACATATAATGGTGTTCAGGGATAGATCCCAAGAGTGTGGCAGGTCAAACCCTATTGAAAGTACACTTTGTTACCCACCGTGGCCGGATATTCGCCACAAGTTAGAAAAGCTGGAAGATTGGCAGGGAAGGGAGTTGGAAGGTTTGTTGAGGGAAGCGCAGAAGGTTTACGTAAGGAAAGACAAAGAGAAAATGAAAGCTAAAGCTAGGATTATGATGGCCAGCAGTTATCCAACAAAAAGGTAGATATCCGAAGAAAGAAGAAAAGGAGGGCAAAGGGTCGGAGGACTGGGAGAGGAGCGCAGGATTGTGTCTGGGGCATGCTATTATTGTAATCAGGAGGGTGCTGGGCTTCCCCCCCCGCCATGTGGTCCTGGGAGAGGGGCCCTGGGGGGGAGACATGGGGTTTCCCTAGCCCCTGGTCAACCTCATTCCCCATTGGTTGTTTTGTGTTCCCCTGCCCGGGGAAGGACCCTCTGGTCCCGTGATTGCCACAGTTCCTTGGCAGTCGCCGACCACACGGCTGGAAAAGTAAACATCTCTGAAAATATCTACCAAGAATATGTCCTTATATTTCTTTCCATGGCCCTCGTTGTCTGATACACGTGTTGCAAGTATCCCCACTGCAACAGGAGGGGCATTACAAAAGGGACTGTCCACAGTGGATTAAAGATCAGAAGATGTTCCAGGCCACACACCCCAAGGGGCCAGAGGATTAGGGGTGTCAAGGGCAAATATCCTGGGGCACAATTTCCATTGGGAGCCCTTGATAACCCTCCAAGTAGGTCCCCAGGAAGAAGAATATGAATTCCTCATCGACACAGGGGCAGAGAGAACCTGTGTGGACAAGATACCGATGGGATGTGGGTATAGTGTGGATAAAATGAGTGTGGTAGGGGCAAAAGGGGAGCAATTTGCAGCACCAATTATTAGACAGGTGTCGATTAAGGGCAACTGCTGGGAAGCAAAAGGGGATGTTCTTTTGGTGCCTGGGGTGGGGTGGAATCTTTTGGGAAGGGATTTTCAAGTTAGGTTAAAATTGGGAGTGGTCCCGAGCGAAGGGAGGATGGTAGTTAGGGTGTTGCATTTAAGGTCAGAGGATGAGAGGGAAATAGATGAGCAAGTATGGGCAGGAATAGGAAATCGGGGAAAAATGGACATAGCACCTATCCGGATAACGATTATAAATGAGACTCCACCAATCTGGGTACGACAGTATCCTATCTCAATGGAAAGGAAGAGGTGTTTAAGACCTATTATAGTGGACCTCTTGAAAGATGGCATATTGGAAACCTGCCAATCTCCACAAAAGACCCTGATACTCCCTGTTAAAAAGTCCAATCGAAGTTACCAGTTAGTCCAGGATCTTAGACAAGTGAATAAGAGAGTACAAGCCAGATACCCATTGGTATCAAATCCGTACACTTTGTTAAGCAGGGTATCACCACAGCACTGTTTGTTTAGTGTGGTGGATTTAAAAGACACATTTTGGGCCTGTCCATTGGCAGACCAGAGTCAAAACATCTTTGCATGCACCTGGGAAGATCCCAACACGGGATGCAGACAACAGATCTACCCCAGGGATACACAGAATCCCCCACACTATTCAGGCAGGCCCTCAAAGAATTGTTACAGACTTTTCCCACTGCATCGGAGATACAAATTGTACAATATGTTGATGATCTTTTAATACCGAGAGAGCTGGAAGGCTCTGTCAGGAAAGGGACTACTGACTCGCTGAATTTTCTGGGTAAGAACGGATTGCAGGTTTCGAAGAATAAATTGCAATTAGTGTAGAGGGAGGTTCGATATTCAGGCCACTTAATAGGGCAGGGGAGCCACCGACTGACCCCAGAGCAAGTGGCTGGGATCCTCTCTATACCCCCTCCCAAAACCAGACAGGAAGTGAGGAAGTTACTGGGAATTGTGAGATACTGTCAGTTCTGGATAGAGGGATACACTCATTTAGTAAAATTTTTGTATTAAAAACTTGCGGAAGAAGAGCCCCTAAGCTGGATGGAACCAGATGGAATAAAGCTAGAGGAATTAAAGTCAAAGCTAACTTCAGCCCCAACTTTGAGTCTACCATCCTTGGACAAACCTTTCTGTTTATATAGAAACACGGAAGGTGGCATAGCGTATGGTGTATTAGCCCAGGATTGGGGTGTGGGGGGAGGTAAGAAAACCAGTGGCCTTCTTATCTAAAATGCTCAACCCAGTCACTAGGGGATGGCCTATGTGCATCCAGGCCATAGCGGCCACTGTGGTACTTACAGAAGAGAGTCAAAAGTTGACCTTTAGTGGGAGATTAATTGTCCATACCCCCCATACAGTGAAAAGTTTGTTACAGCAGAAAGCAAGTCAATGGTTGACCAATCCTCATATGCTGAAGTATGAGGCCGTACTGGTCAGTAGTGACAATTTGGACCTAGTACTCGACAAGAGCTGTAACCTGGCTCCGTTTCTTTATGGAACACCCCAGGAAGAGTCGGTCCATGATTGCCTGGAAATTGTAAATTTCCAGACCAAAGTGAGGGAAGATCTGGTTGACCAACCCCTCCTAGATGGGGAGAGAATATTTCTAGATGGCTCTGCAAGATGCGTCCAAGGGAAAAGATGTTTGGGATGTGCCATAGTAAATGGAAACACCATGAGGGTGATTGTGAAGGAAAAGCTGCCTGCCTACTGGTCAGCCCAATGTTGTGAACTTTATGCCCTTAAAAGGGGATTTGAAGGCCCAGAAGAAAGGGACAATTTATATAGACTCCAAATATGCTTATGGTGTGGCCCATACATTCGGTAAGATTTGGGAGGAGAGGGGGTTGTTGCAGACCTAATCTTGGAAGTGTTTGGGGCTCTGAGGTTGCCTGAAGAAATCGCTATTGTCCATATTAAGGGTCATGAGGGAGGTTTGACGCTGGAAGTCAGAGGCAATAATTTGGCTGACCAGGAGGCTAAGGATGCTGCAGAGAATGGGAAGGAAAGAATCACGTTGACTAAAACCGGGGAGGAGGTGGAGACTGAACTGGAGATACCATTTTTTGATGAAGCCAAGGAGGAGGGGTTGAGAAAGATGGGTGGTATCAAGGAGGAATCAGGAAAGTGGAAATTCCCAGACGGAAGACAAATTCTGAATAAGCCCCTGACTAGGAAGATTTTGGAAAGCATACACATAAAAACCCATTGGGGAACCCAGGCCCTGTGTGATCAGTTTTTGTGGTTGTATGGATGTATTGGGGTATATGAACTGGCCAAAAGGGTGATGGAGGGGTGTTTGATCTGCCAGAAGACACCAGGAAAGTCATGAGAAAACAGGTGGGTGGTGGTATGGGCCTGGCTATGAGGCCTTTCCAATGCATACAAGTTGATTTCACAGAGTTTCCCCAAGTACAAAGGTGGAGATATTTGTTAGTAATGGTGGACCACCTTACACACTGGGTGGAAGCAGTACCCACCACCAAACCTACCGCAAATGCGGTGGCCAACGTCATCTTAGAACAAATTGTATTTAAATACAGTGTGGTGAATAGAATCAATTCTGACCGTGAAACCCATTTTACATCTTGTGTTCTGCAGCAGGTGACCAAAAGCATAGGAATCGAATGGAAACTGCATACCCCATGGCACCCTCAGAGCTTGGGTGAAGTGGAGAGGATGAACCAATCCTTAAAAAGTACCATCAAAAAATTAATGTTAGAAACCAGCTTAACTTGGGTCAAATGCCTACTACTGGCATTGGTGAGGATTCGGACGCAACCAAGATCAGACTTAGGAGCCTCCCCATACGAGATGATGTTTGGGCTGCCATTCCTAATATCTCAGCGTGAAGTGGTCACATATGAGGGAGGGGATGGCAGCGTTAATAAATATATACAAGTTATCTCGAGGAATTTAGAGGAACTGAGGTGCCAGTGATTGTTAGCCCAAACCACACTTCTAGATTTCAAAATTCATCACGTAAGTCCTGGGGACTGGATACGTGTTAAAACCTGGAGGGAAAAGTCACTGATGCCCAATGGGAAGGTCCGTTTCAGGCTCTACTTAACAACCAAGACCGCTGTCAACACTAAGGAGAAGGGGTGGATGCATGCTAGTCGAATCAAGGGACCCATAAGGCTACCTGGGACTTGGGCTGTGACCTCAATGCCTGGAGACACCAAGATTATCATCAAGCAAGGAACTGAAGGCAGCTGAGACACAGTTCCTGGAACTTTGGGGTTCAGGGGTAAAACTTGGACTGAATGGATAAGCTGTGAGTGGTATATATGTTAGGTTTATGGGAAAGGGTGTAAGTTGTGAGTTCATAATAGTTCTGTTAACGTCTTCCTCTAGGAAGGTTTTGCAGGTTTCACCATGCTGATACTTTTCATTCCTGAAAACCACTAGCTTCTGGACCCTCACCGTGATACACAAAAGAAAGCCAAGACCTTTGGAGTAATAAAGCGGGGCAGGGAGATATGAGATCGTGCAAGACCCAGAGAGGTAAGGAGGATATGGGGGAGTGGAGGTTGCCCCTGCCTCATAAAATCCCCTCTGTGGGTGGCAACCCTACAGAAATGGTGGGAGGAGGTTGTCTTCGGGTGACTTTATGATGTGTATCCCATATCGCTGCCCTATGCCCAGAAATTAACTTTGTGCCTTTCTATGCCTCTAAACTAAGCCTGAGAGGGGGAAGGAAAAACTGAGCAAAACTTTTTCAAAGCAGTTTGCAGCTTGTTCAAGGTCACATAGAGATAGCAACTTTTTTTGCCAGCTGCGGCAGGGGAGCAAGGAAGCACCCAGCTTGCTGCTTTCCAGTCAGCTTTTGGCCAGTTTTTCAGCTTCTTTTCTCTGGAGAGAGACTGAGAGTTGAACTTTTCTTTCTTTCCCTGGAATTTTGGATTTTCTCCCTTTTCTACTGGACTGCTTCAATATCAGAACACATCAGGAGGACTTTCCACCAGCTCCGAGGAGACCAAAGGGAGGACTCTAACACTTTCCCCCGTTTTCTCTCCACAGTGAGAAATTTCATTATTTAGCATTATTTTCCTTCTCCCATGTGTTTGTTAAATAAATAGTTTTTATCTCCTTCACTTTTCTTCGAGGAAAATTTATTTGTCCTGAACCTGGTGGGGGGAGGGGTGGTTCCTGCCTTCTCTCAGAGGATATATTTCTAAATTTGGCCAAACCGGAATAGAGGTGCACCCCAGCTCCGGTCTATCTGGCATGTCCTCTGCCTCTTGCCGATTATACTGCTCGGAGTAAGTGCTGACACATGTGACAAGTACTGTTGAACCGAGCATGGAGCGAACTCCACGCTTCACACTCACTCATCTGGACAGCGCCTGTTTTGATCAGGCCAAGATAGGGGTCTGTACAGAATAGGGAAGGTCATATTGGCTTGCAGACAATTTGGGTACTTACCAACAGAAAAGAAGCGGTGAGTGTCCAGAAGAGGAACAGTGGTTATGTTTTGAATATAATCCTGGCTACCTAGATTATAAATTCAGTCACCAGGATAAGGTAAGGGAACAGATAGTAGCCAGTAAAGAACCTCAGGAGAACACTGACCTAGAAGAGGACGGCTTGGACGCATGGTTAACAACAAGGAAGAATCTTTTCATGGAGCTAGGCGAGGCCATAAGCAAAACACTGAATGTAACTGATTACTGGGTATGTGGTGGAACCCTCATAGTGGAGCAATGGCCATGGAGGGACAGTGGCTTGGGCTCCTCTGAATTCCTCAAATGGAATTATTCCAGGGCCACAAGCAAAGTTCAGACGGGTGAGTGGACACTTAGTACCTCAGTGATTAGGGAAGAATGCATTTGGAGGACTGGGGAAAAGTTCACAGAAGAGGTAGGCACCGCTTCATGCAAACGATACATTGTAACCAATGGGCCTGCCACCTGGTGGATTCCTCAGGAACCAGAGTTACATTGGTCCCAGCGTAAACGTAAAAAGGATTGTTGTACTTACAGCTGCCTGGAAGGGCTGTATTTGTGCTACACTCCAGGCAAAAACCGCTACCCCAAAATCCCAATAATTTCAAAGTACTGGAAAAACGTGAACATCAGGGAACCACAGTTCTGGGAGGCCTCAAGTCGTTTGTTTTGGATTTGTAATAACAAAGCCTACCCGGTACTACCCCCCCGAGCTGTACTTTGGGTGTGATACAACCAGGGCTCTTTTTACTCCCAAGGCAGAAGGGCAGTGAATTGGGGGGGCCACTCTATGATAACGTAGAACGAAGCAAAAGGAACATTATACAGGAATCCCAAAGATGGGGCAATGAGGAGTGGCCACCAGAATGGATTATAGAGACCTATGGGCCAGCTACTTGGGCACAGGATGGGAGCTGGGGGTATAGAACCCCTATTTACATGCTAAATCACATAATAAGACTACAAGCAGTTATGGAAATTGTCACCAATCACACAGCTTGTGCCCTGGAATTAATTAGCCACCAACAAAAACAAACCCATGTGGCAGTTTATCAGAACCGGTTGGCCTTACATTGTCTCCTGGCAGAGGAAGTTTAATACTTCTCATTATTGCCTTCAAATTGACGACACCAGAGAAGCAATATTAGAAATCACCCAGAACATTCGTAAGATCACACACGTTCTCGTCCAAAGGTGAGAGTCCATCCTAAAATCAAAATGGTGGGATGATTTCATTTTTACTGGGTGGTGGCAAAAGGTGGGGTTTTTCCTATTGTGTTCTGTGGCAGGATTGTTATTTTTACCATGTCTAACTCCATGTTTCATCAGATTAATTACCAGCACAGTCCAGGGCATGTTGGTGGCTACGGATCTGGGAACTGTAAAGAAGATGGAGACCAATAAGAGTGGAAAAATAATGATATTGAAGGGTAAAAGGGCAGCCGGAGAGGTTTCTCAGGAAGCAGAATTACTGTGTAACAAATACAAGTGTATCAGTAAGGTGAACGAGGAATGAGAAAGCCAGTGCATGTAACCAAGAAAAAAAGGAAAGATTTGTTATAAATGAATTTTAGGGAGGTGGCTTTCACATTCAATGAAGAGTTGATCATCAGGAGGGTATGAATTGATTGTAATTGTGACAGGCTGTTCAAAGTTATTAGTTGACTTGATTGTTATAGTTAATATTAATTGTTTGTTCCATGCTAACAGGTATGAGGGTTCAATGTGTAAATGTTCAATTGTCAAAAATAAGTTGATATTTTACCACATAGGAATGGATGTAGAACTTTCTAGAAACTGATGAAGTAATATAAGGGGCGGGCATTCAATAAGAAGTTAACATAAAGGGATAAAACAAGGAACAGCATTGGATGAATGGTAAACCAACAGAAAGACCCTAGACAGTGATCCAACAAAAATGAGCCAATCAAGATACCCAAGATATCAACAAGCCAATCCCAAAGGTTTTGGTGGGTGGAGGAATGGGCGGTCTAAGGGCAGGGTTTCGGGGGTATAAAATATATTGCCCTCAAACTGTGGGCGTGCCTCTGGCCGCATCTGTTCACGGCTACACACCCAGCGCTGCGCTTTTTTTTGTGTTAGGCAGACCGCTGCAGTGGTTTCCAATCATCTCTACTTCAGCTAATTGGTTTGACGTTTAAAATATTCTTTAAACTATTAAGATTGTGACCCCCTCAGTTTCTCACAATTTCCATTATCACCTTACAGAAGTTTTGACATACTACTATTCTACTGTTAGCAAATTATCTTCCAGGAATCTGTTGCAGTGGGGATACTGCAACACGCATATATCAAACCAGGAGTCCCGTGGAAAGGAAATATATATGGACAGACAGATTCTTGCTAGATGTTTCAGAGATGTTTATTTCTCCAGCCGCATGGCCGGGGCTCTGCCCAGGAACTGTTCCAGTCACGGGACCAAGGGTCCTTCTGCCCGCGCAGGGAACACAAACCAACCAATGGGAACGAGGCTGAGCAGGGGCAGGGAAGCCCCGTCTCTGTGCCCTCAGGGCCCCTCTCCCAGGGCTACACGGCAGGGGAGGGACCCCAACACCTCACCCGTTTTATTTTAATAAAAGGAGAATGAAAACAACTGGATAAACATAACAAGAACCGTTTCAAGACAAAACAAGCCACCCTCCTGAGTCTTGAAATGTCCAATCAGATTCTGTGGAACATCTTAGGGCTGACAGAAGGGAGACAGAACTCTCTGAGCATGCTTTGTGGGGAAACTGAGGCAGGAGAGGGTTTAACTTCTTCCCTCCCCCTTTTCATCCTCCACTCGGCATTGGAAAGGGATTTTTGGGGAAACAGTTGGCAAAAGCATGGTTTTGTGAGGGAAACCATGGATGAAAAAACGGATTGGGAATACACTGGGGGTAATAGGACATAGGGTAAAAGGGAAAGGTGGGATTAGGAAAGGGAGACTGTAGGGGGGACTTACAATGGAGATACTGTCTAACATGACTACGATTTTTTGCATATATACTGCCTTTTACAGGAACACCATCAGGCCCAGTGACCTGCGATGCTTGTAACCCTTTTCTCCCTAGTACAATATTAAATTCCACCACCTCTCCATCTCCCAAGCTTGGGATGCATTTTTCAGGGTTATTCTTTTTAATAGCAGTTCTATGCACGAATATGTCTTGCTGGTTGTCACACCTTGTTATAAAACCATAATTTTGCTTAACATTATACCATTTTACTATCCCTAAGGTCTTAGTTACTATGATCTTTTTCCGAGTGGCTGCTGTTTTTTGTCTCGCTGCGTCTTTGCTCTCTCCTTCGGTCGCTCCCGTGTTGGAATTGTCGGGGCTGCTGGTGCCTGCGCGCTCTTCCCGGGGTCGCGTTCGGGGCTGCGAGGGCCGGGCCGGGCCGCGCCGCTCAGTTCTCCGTGCGTCGCCTCCTCTGGTCGCAGCTTCGCTGCCGCTGCCAGGCGCTGCACCCACGTCTCGGCCAGGCCCCCGAGCGACGACTCCCCCGCGCCCTGCTCCAGCGCGTGTTTCGGTTCGGCGCGGCTCCGTCTCAGTCGGGCATTCCCGGGGCTCGCTCCACCACACGCTGCACGCGGCCGGGCAGGCACCGCCGGGTCCTGCCGCTCCTCGCTCCGCCACCGACACTGCGGCTGGCATGGCTCCGCCCACGCGCGGGAACTGCCTCGCTGCTGCTTGCAGAGCGCTCGGCGCACGTGGCCTGGGCCGCATGGTCCCTGCGCCAGGCTTCCCTTCGCCAGGACACAGCTGACATTGCTCAACAGTCTCAGTAACTAAATAATATTCACGAAAATATTCTTCCATCGGCATGTATTTTGACTCAAATATTAACTGTGTCCAAACGGTTTTCCAAAAGCCCTTGGTAAGAATTAAATCCCAAGAAACATAGAAAAAGTTCTTAAACAACCATGCCAGGAAGTGTTTCAGTTCTTTTTGAGCTTGAATCAAGCTAAAATTTACAAATCGTTGTTCAAGAATCGTTTTAAGTTTAAGATAAATGTCCATATGCGGCTCTGAGAGCCAAGAGTCTTCCCACGGTTCCTCCATAGTTTAGATATGGAATAGCAAAGCAAAACCAAGAAGAGGAATCCAAAGTTTCCAGGGTTTACTCACACAAATCAGTCGCTTAGGGATCGGGGATCGTTCTGCCCGCATTCTCCACCATTTGTTGCAGTGGGGATACTGCAACACGCATATATCAAACCAGGAGTCCCGTGGAAAGGAAATATATATGGACAGACAGATTCTTGCTAGATGTTTCAGAGATGTTTATTTCTCCAGCCGCATGGCCGGGGCTCTGCCCAGGAACTGTTCCAGTCACGGGACCAAGGGTCCTTCTGCCCGCAGGGAACACAAACCAACCAATGGGAACGAGGCTGAGCAGGGGCAGGGAAGCCCCGTCTCTGTGCCCTCAGGGCCCCTCTCCCAGGGCTACACGGCAGGGGAGGGACCCCAACAGGAATCCACTGTCACACTGCTTTAGCTTCTGTCACTTAAAAGCACTGTTTGCTTAAGGATGTTCTGGATGCTATTGTTACACCCTGGTGACTTAATTCCACGGTTAAAGCAGGACTCTTTTGCTCTGGGTAGATGCAAAGGAGAAGATCCCAACCAGATATTCTCAAGAGGTAGAAAACACACAAAAGTTGACTGGCTAACTATAGACAGTTAAGGAACAAAGAGTAAATACAACACAAGATCACTTATCACAGCACAGACTTAGCCAACTGAACATAGAAAACCTTTAAACCAACTCGATGTTACGTTCTATAAGAAGAGAGTTAGAAGAAGGAGAGAAAAACAGAAAGACAGGAAAGACAGAGAAAAACAGACATCTAGCTACCAGCTCCTGGATTCCAGCAGTTTAAAACTCCAAGATGAAAGTAGGGTTAAAGGACAACATGCTTGCCTCATGGTGACCCTTCTTTAATCTTTTTGGCCCATCCTGGGTCTTCCTCCCAGGAGGGACTTCTAGTCCCTTGGCTACTCAGGCACTGGGTTAGGTAAACCTGGGACGGCCTCCAGTGTGCCATGATTAACCAACACTGCGGGCCTGGGGGCATGGGGGGTAGAGCACCACCTCACCAGAGCAAGGCCTGACCCACCCCTTACCACACATTCCAAGCCCCCCAAGATTTCTCAAAAGAGATTACCTTTTCCAGTCTCTGACAGCTACTTACAGGGATTTGAGATGAAGCAGCTAAGTTCTGTAGAAGAGAAATCCATGAGGGTTACAAACACAGAGAAACTTCTTCACCTTTGGAAAAACTTTACTCAAAGGTCAGAAAACCAAAAATGGCTGGAAGTCAGGGAAGAGGATAGACAGGCAAGAGGAGGGAGAGCATTTTTAAGGTTTTTCTTATGATCTTCCTGAGGTGTCCACTTTTGATCACTGATAAAGGACCTTAGCCTGGACTTGGCCTGGTCCTGCTCAGTTGTCCCATATTGTGTTATCTATCATAGAGTGTAACACTGGGGAGCAGCGAGGAGTCCCCAGGCAGGTGCAAAGGAGGACTTTTATTTACAAAAAACCCAGCCTTTTTATGCCGTTAGTCGGTTGTTAGTTGACATAGTTTTAAGGCAAAACAAACCAAATTTAACCAACCACCATACACCATGGTGCGGGCACGAGGCATTCATGCAGCAAGACTTACTTCCTCTATTCTAGCTGAGTCATTCTCCCACAGTCCATTTCTAACTTAGGCTAACTAACAGGCCGGAGCCATGATTTTACCAGGTCTTCCCTGTACAAAGCTTTACCTATCGGTCACAATAGAGGAACCACATTTGGAAAAGTGAGGTGGAACACATTTCCCATAATACTAGGCAGTTATTAATTAAGACCCAGCTGCAGCTGTTCCTTGGGATTGTACATAGGAGAGAAAAAAAAAGAGCCACAAACTAGGAATTAAAGTATAATCAAAATTTCAGAGAACTTTTTGAATAGGTTTACCTTGCTTAAGTAAGGAAGTACCTTGGTTACAGTCTTGCTACAGAGAACAACATTGCTGAGTTAGGTCCCTGGTTTAAATACACCATGAAATTACCTTTTTGAAATTTCACTGCTGAGAAGGTCTCACATAGGCTGTGCTGATGTACACAGCACATACAGGTACACACTCAAATGGTTAAATGCAAGCAGCAGTGTCCTTCAGATATGAAGCACAAAGCTGGATTATTGCCCAGTTGTCCTCCACAACCTTTCCAAGAGATCGCTGCTACCAAACAAAATGTTAAACATTCAGCTGATGTTACATGAAAAAGCACTCTGCCACCCTGGGCACTACTGGAGCCATGGGCAGGTGGTATCAGTAGCCTCCTGGAAGGCCTGCGTGGCTATGTGCAAGTCTTCCTACCAAAGAGTGGCCAGGCACCTTCACAAGAAGGACCTATTCCATGCAAACACACTGCCACCCTAGACCATGCTTATTTAACTGAGTCATGTATTTAACGTTTATCATTATATTAGCAACAACAGACATGAGATTTCTCCTTTGGTTCTGAACATTCCTGACAAATAAATGTACCCCAAATCCCTAAATAAATGTACCCCAAATCAGCCTTGCCACAACCCCTCTAATGAAACTGAAGGCTGAACTAATATGAGTTAATACCTTCACTAAGAAGATATTTGTGTCCCATCCCGCTGTAAGGGGAGTTGGGGAGGATTCTTTTAGATAGATTTCTCAGAGGAAAATAAAGCACAAATGCGGCAAATATGATATCTGAGAACTGCTTATTGATAAAAAAAGGCTATGGTCCTGAAAGAGTTAAAATCATTGTACTTGGGCGTGCTTTGGTATACTGAAACTAGAATAAGATACATTGCAACCAGCATAGAAGCTAGCTGAATAACTTGGCAGAAGATAGGGAACAAAAGCTTGCTAGATCCAGTGAAGAAAATGCTGAAACAGCTAGCAAGAGACTCTGCACGCCTAGGAAAGAAAGGTGAAAAGTGCAAAGTGAGGAAGACGTTTGGCCTTCATCAAAGCGACCACCAAGCCTTCCTCAGGGGGACCACCAGGGAGCACTGCGCCTGCGCTCCGTGTATGCTAATGATAATAACAAGTTCTAAGAAGTAGTTGGCATAACCACACCTTTTCTAGGGAAAACTATGAATATGCATACATTGTAACCATATATTGTAAACTGCTGTGTGCGTGTTTGGAGGAGAGATCCGTGCCCAGCCAGCGCGCTGGATAAAGCAAATACCCTCTTCTTGGACTTTGTCTTGGAAGTGTCTCTTGGCCCGGTTTGGGGAAAATCAGTCCCGACCGCAAGGGGACAGAAAAGAGAGCACAGAGGGGAAAAGAGACGGAGAGAGAAACAGAAGACAGGGACAGACCATTACCGCTAGAATCCTGGGACGCCCCGTCAGCATCTGCTCGGCAAGTGGAGCGTGTGTGCTGCAGGCTGCGGCAAGTCTGCGCGGTTCCCGTGGCGGGCCAGGCGCGACTTGCAAGCAGCAACGACAGCATGTGTCCCGCATCGGGAACCACAGCTGTGGGTGGGCTGCTGTGAGCTGGTGCTGGGCAACGCCCGAAAAGCGGCAGCAACTATGGCTGCGGGCAGGCAGCAGCAGCAGGCGGCGGCGCAGCAGGTTGTCACGGCAACGGGCTGCCTACGGGGTGCAGATAGGGAAGACAGGCAGGGAAGAAGCAGGACCACAGGGAGAAAAAGACGAGTAAGGGGCGGGGGCCGAGCTGAACCTCCGGGCGAGGCCCTGCTCCCATAAAACCAAAAACAGCGGGCTAAACTGTGGCGCAGTTAACTGCTTTTATGCGCTAAGACTCCCCCCATAGCCCGATTTCCTGGTCATTTTTTTTCCGGGCATCCAGGGCTCTGCCGCGCCGACAAGGGGGGGGGGGGGGGAGAGGAGGAGGGGCATCGCGTCGCTTTGCAGCCTAGTTGTAGAAGTTTCTCCCCTGCCTGGCTGTCAGCAAAGTTCCCCCAGAGACAGAGCCGCCCTCCATTTTCTAAACGGGCTGTCCGCTTCGGCAGGCTCCTCCCCCCTCACGTGCCCTAGCTGCCTCCTTGATGTGACAAGTGCTAAGGCTCCTAGCACGTGTACAGCTCCTACAGTAATTAAAATCCAGATAATATTGAGGCATAAATAAAAATTAAATTGGTTCCTCTCAATTTGTAACATGAGGGACTCACAGGACAGCAGTGGGATCCCAAATGCTCCTCAGACTTTGGAAGAGGCCAAGGAAGAGGATTCTAAAAGCTCAAGTTGTAACAAAGCTACTGAACTGAAAGGTGTGCCTTGGTGGGGCTCTCTGTCACATCAAGAAGCTGACAGTGTAAGATATTTTAAAATATTAGTGATTAGATTTAAAACTCATAGGAAAGATGTATGCTAATGTCTTTGCAAACAATTCCATGGGTGAAGGTATGGGTGTTAACGTCTTTGAAATGCGATTTATTGTCTCTACTAACTTTGGGCAGCAGGTTTGTTGCAGAGGCCAGACTGCTTGGCTCTGGAAATACAAAAGAGTATGCACAAGCCCGAATTTCTGAACTTTGGGGTAAAACAGTAGGTTCAAGGGGGGAATATGTGGTAGGCAGTTCGGGAAGGCTGTACCTTCCTAGTACCTCAGCCAATGGGAAAAGGAAGAGGGCACAATGTGGCTGGGAGTTCAGGATAAAAGGAGGCTGCACGCTCCGACACCTCTAGAGAGAAAACTCTGCGGGCATATGTCCCAGTGGACTCTCTTCCTTTATTTGAATAAAGTTGCAGGACTCCTCTGTTGCCTTTTTGGACATAAATCTCTGGTTTTGTGGATTTTCCTGACAAAACCAACAAATAATGCAATGTTTAAAAACAAATAGTTCAGAAAAGTCTATTTCCAGCATGGGCCATAAGACATATTCCCAGAGAAAACAGCTAGTATTCCTCTGATTACAGAGCATGTGGGGGTACAGAAGTGTCTCGGTTTGAAAGACAGGTGTCTGCTAAGGAAAGCAGGAGCCCCCCTTGAAATGGCAGATGCAACCCCCCTTCCCTCCAAGTTATTATAATTTTGAAATCAATGCGCTTTTAGGCAAAGATGTGGAAAATAGGAATAACAGTTCTTTACTATTATGTATCTATATGTGTATAACAAGTCAAACAAACAACAACAACTATGGCAGTAACAGCAAACAGAACCACAAACCCAGTCCCAGCCTTCTCGGCTGTCAGGCCCTTTCCCCTCGGGTGCAGTTCCGCTTGCAGCCGGCAGGGGCGCTGGCGGCTCCCGGTGAGCAGGGCAGGTGCGATGGTTCCCCCGCGGCTGCAGGGGGCGCTCCGGAGCGAGCTCAGGGAGCACGCGGCACTGGCGGCCTGGGATCCCGGGAATGGATGAAACAAAAGCTTCACAAACCCCTGGGCAGCTGACCCCGGTGTCCGGCTGGACACTCAGGAACAGCAGGCTGGAACAGCAGCTGGAACGGCAGGCTGGAACGGCAGGCTGGAGTGGCAGGGATGAGCACAAATCCCGGATGGCAGACCAGATATATCCAAATGGGGAACCCCCAGGAAGTCTGGGCAGGCAGGGTGAGCACAGCTACAACGTAGCGAAGGCTCCGAGCAACGGCGGGGCAGGGCAGCCACAGCCATTTGCTCCCCTAGCAACATGTATGGGGGAAATTCCTTTAATAGAAAAAAAAAAAAACAGGAGAGCTCCTAAAACCCCAACAAGAAGTAAGGCAAGAAGAAAGATGCACACCTATCTTGATATATAAACCTCGGTCCTAGGGAGACCCTTGCAGAAACCAGGATTAACCCATCTGAGGCTCAGGTAAATCCTTGTCTGGCTCAAATAACCCCCATTACTCCTCAAAAACCACCTCATGCTCTGCAACTGCAAATTCAGAGGTTGGTTGGTTTGTTTGGTTTGGTTTTAATAATGGAGTAAGAGCACTTGCCCAGGAGCTGCTTACATTTTGTTCGCTCTTCTCCTTTCCTTCAATTGTATCAATTATACCTCCTTTCCTACAATTGTATTTTATATGATTGTATCAAATTGTATCAACAAAAGATAAAAGCAGTCTTTAGGCAGTATTTGGGAAAAATCACATTAGGAGGGTAAAATATTGGTACTATGTCCCATCCCTTGTCACACTGCCTAAATCAACAACTGGAAAGAGAATATTGCTGATATGTTGCACCTAGCTTCAGGTTTCTGAAGAGTAAAATAATACTAAACAAGCAAGAAGAAAAGCTTCTGAAATTAAAATAAACCATAGGCTATTCATTGAGGGAATGAGGAAGGAGGAAGGAAGAGGGAGAAATTTGACAGAATAATCACAAAATACACACTTACAAGCAGGTAGAAGGGGGACCAGTAATCTTTCCCAAATTGCCAATTCCTATCTAGCACTTCAAAAATATTAATGCATGTAAACTGAGTATAAAAAAGTAACATTTATTTCCGAGTTTATTAGCTGTTTCTGACTAATTGCATGGATCTGTTTAAAAAATACCCATTATTCCCCAGCAAAATCTCATTAAAATTTTTCCATCTTCCTCATTTGATTTCCTGGATAAATCACGTGGTATCGGCAGTAGATTTCAAGTAGAAAAGATTGGTGTATCAGCACCAATGATATGCAGATTTTTTCAGGTATAAAAATGCTAACTTAAATACAAGAAGAAAGATCTTTATAGAAAATTCACTCAGCAGGCACTGATCATGTACATATAGATATTCCAGAAGTTCTTAAGTGACAATGGTTTGTCCCTCCTTGCTGTCCCGAACAGTTGGGAAATGTTGGAAAGCTACTGCTTCTTCCAGGGATTGGTTTTTGTGATCCACCCAGTCACATTAAAATAATAACTACACTGAAAAGCTCATTTTTCTGCAAGCCTCCAAGCAGCCATAGGACAGTAAGGATGTGTATTCCAACACTAATGACCCCTGTTCATAATATTTCAACTGCAAGTTACTGCAGTCAGAAATACAAGTTTTGGTAAATGTGAGAAATGGACTTACTCTTGTAACGTTTTAACAGGTTTTGTTAACTAAACAATAGGGGACAAATGATAGTAAAATCAACCAGCAAGGCAGAGAAACTCAGCACTGGGTGCTCTGCTGCTAGAGACAAAGTAGACAGAGAACCCCATCAGGCTCTGGCATACAGCTTTTATATCTCCTTAGCCCCACCTTCCTTCTATGTCCTTATTGGCTCATTGTCTTCTCCAATCCCGCCTTCTCATTGCATTCTCATTGGCTTGTTGTTCTTAGGGCTTTCTCATTGGCTGGTGAATGATCCAATGGCCGTTGTCTGGTTCTTCCTTTATGCTGAATAGGCCCTCAGGGTTAACACCCACCCCTCCTCTCCTTGAGAAGAGTCCTCAGCTTGCTACCCAGTGGCCAAAGGGGAACATAACAATTATAACAATAGAACAGTGTCATTACCATTCATAATAAGTCTAACCTTTAACAACTATAACAGCTCTAACAGTAGCATCAACATTATTAACTTATTACAAAAGCCAATTTTTCTAATCGTGTTTATAACAGTAAGTGGCTACAAGCTGCTCATTCCCTGGTTTTGTAAACTTGACAAGGAAAATATCAAGATATTCCATCAAGAAAAGCTATAAAGAGCCAGGCTAGGAAAAAAGGAAAACCCAAGAAGAGCAAGAATTGTCCCTGAGAAATTTTGCTGAAACTTCTTTCTAAAGCATCCTAGAAGGAAATATGTGGGTTTTTTATAAGATCCAAAATTTCAAATGCTTCTAAACACAGAATTTGGCTAAATATTTGGCTTCAGAATCTTCTTATTAAATAGACATTTTATATATGCCCAAAGACAGCATTAGGTAAAATCCATGTCAGTTTTCACATAGAGTCACTCCAGATTATCAGATCTTTTAACCATTATTTAGTTTTTTCATAGCTGTAGCAAATGGAAGTAAATTCACTTTCATTTCCTATGACCAAATGACCTAGCATTTACTTACGATAACAAAGATGTGTGCTAATGTCTTTACAAACCATGGGTGAGGATACGGGTGTCAACATCTTTGAAATGGGTCATAATGTCTCTACCAACTTCAAGCCACAGGTTTGTTACAGAACCCAGACAGTTTGACTCCTGAAACAGACAAATGGGTCCACACAAGCCTGAGTTTCTGAACTTTGAGGGAAATGACAGGTTCAAGGCAGTTCAGGAGGCTGTACCTTCCTAGTACCTCAGCCGATGGGGAAAGGAAGAGGCGACACATGGCCGGGAGTTCAGGATAAAAGGAGGCTGCGCACTCCGAAACCTCAAGAGAGGAAACCCTGCGGGTGTGTGCCCCAGTGGACTCTCTCCCTTTATTCAAATAAAGTTGTAGGACTCCTCTGTCTCCTTTATGGACACTGGCTTTTCATAGCGTGATTTTCCATACGCTTACACATGAAAAAGAACAGGAGACCGCAGTTACTGTGAACTAATCCTGCACGTATAAACATGTTCATCTCCTGCCTACTGCTGCAGGGAGGTTCATTGCACACTCTGTGACCTTTCAGCTTGTGTCCAGTGGCTCTAGAACAAATGAGTTTTGATGAATGCAGTAAAATCTTTCACCTTCCACATATGGCTAAAATTACTATAGTGAGTGTTGTAGCAGGAGAGCAGCTGAGCCCAAGGACTGACACGCAAGTGTGAAACTAAAATCAATGGCAAAAATTCCCAACATATCTAAGGGGTGCTGGAAGAAAACCCACTAAAGGAGAAAAACATTTCTAATAAACTATGAAGACCTTGAAGTTGGACCAAAGAATATTGTTTAGCAGCAATATGCTGCATGGGACTGCTCATTGAATATAATTCCCCTGCCTCTGTAAGCAGGAAAATCATGACCTGCACTGTTCCTTTGCAGCATGCAGAGACAATTATACTTTTTAAAAGTGCTAAAAGAACACACCACTTTCCTCAAATGTGCATCTTGACATTTGCCAAGATTTATATGCCAATTCAGTCAAATAACCAAAGATTGACAGGTGAGTGAACTGCGAACAGAATACTTCAGAAGAATCTGAAAGATTACACCATTCCTAAAATGCAAAGCTGGTGACTCCAGAAGGGTTTGATAATAAGGATCAGTATGAATATTTGTAAGCTGGCAGGAAAATAAAACCACAGATACTTAGAATAAAACCAGGCAGTTACATTTCATGTCATAC
Organism: Corvus kubaryi; assembly: GCF_017639235.1. NCBI lineage: Eukaryota > Metazoa > Chordata > Aves > Passeriformes > Corvidae > Corvus > Corvus kubaryi. The sequence goes on along the minus strand of NW_024580661.1, from coordinate 214,309 downwards.
TTCAATGTCTGTTTTTAATAGAATTATATGCATGTTCCTGAAATGACAGGAAGTACATATTCTGAATTGAAATTAAGAAGCACCTAGACCTCTTTTATTTGCCATATCACTGTTTTTTCCAAAGACAAGCTTCCTGGACATAGTAATGTAGTCATGAATTAGATGCCAGCATTTCCAAAGCCAGCTGCTTTCTTCTGGCTCCTCTGTCTTTATGAGCTATTACTGTAGCGGGTTAGGTTTGAAACCGGGCAGAAACACCAATTTAGTGTAGTGGTTTGGTCCAAGATACTCATTACTGTTTATCTTCTGTGAGTTAAGAATTAGGAGAAACGCAAAGCAGGCACCAAACTTGAAAGAATATAAAGAAGTTTATTAACAGACCTAAAAGAAGAAAAAAAAATTATACCACAACTTCAGAACTCTCCTCCTCCCCCCACCTTCCTCCCTTCTCCCACTGACAATGTAAAAAGACAATCCTTAAGATGTTCAGTCTGTTTATCATTTCCATAATAACCTTGTTCAGTCCATTTAGAAAGAAGAGTCTCTCTTGCTCATGCTATGAAAACATTATCACAACGAGACAGCCACCCACTTCCAAATATTGTTCAGTCCATTTAGGAAGAGGAGTCTCTCTGCTCGCATGTGAGTGAGTCCCTTCCCCCAACTTGCAGCTTTTCCTGCAACTGCTTTTGAGGGTCGACTCTTGAATTACTGGGGTACAATTTTAAGGTTGAGCCATTCAGAAACAAAAGTTCTCTTCACCCATCTCTGGGAGCATTTCGTCTCTAAGAACAGAGGCCCTTCTCCTTCCCTGGGAGCAAAGGGTCTTCCTCATTTTCATCATTAGGACTATCTCTGGGAGCATCTCTAGGAACTGAGGTTTTCTCCTTTCCCGTTTGGAGCAAAAGTCCTTATTGCTTCCATCTCTCCCTGTCCAAACTTCTCATGAAATTACAGCTGCATCAGCATCTGCCTATCTCACCACAGGTGCTTTTGCTTACGAGCTGAACGCTCCACCCCCCATATCTTCATGAAATTACAACGGGACACTCTGATATATCATAGCTTCACAACAGAATTTCAGCTTTAAGCATCTCCTCTTTCTCTTCCCTCAGGTTTTTAGCTCTTCACAGCAATAAAAGGGTTAATGTCACCTCGGCCTTGCAGCTGGAATGTTGCTTATCGCTGTTGGTCACCTGACCTCTGCCGGACAGTGGTGCAGCTTTAGCTGAAATCTTGGCTGAAGGGGGGGGGGGGGGGGGGGCCGAGCTGCTCTGGCTGCCCACAGCCCTGCTGGGGGGGTCATCCTGGAGCCGTGGCCCACTGGCCCCCGCTCAGGCCCCGCAGCCACCTGTCCCAGCACCTGAAACGAGAGAGAGCCTGGGGAGGAGTTTGTCTATTCTTAAGTGTGTATCACAGAGGCGGTCACAACTTTAAGTGGCTTAGAGAATTGTCCATATTCAAACTGGCCAGCTGATAGGTTCTTTCAGGTCCCAGAGGAAACCGTAAGCACCCCTTAGCAAGGACATCCCTTCCAGGACTATGCTTGCTAACCTATGACAGTTACCAAGAAGAGGCAATGATTACAAACTCAAAACATGAACTGATACTCATCTTGCAACTCATGCTTTTTCTTCTTTCTTCAGATTTCAAGGTGAATAAAGAATAACAGGTTTTAACTACACAAGGTGCTTCATTAATGGCTTCTCCAAGGATAACACTGAGGTTTCCTTCAGTGCAGAAAGTCAGCAATAAACTTCCAGTGCTGTGATGGCTTTAACTGTTGCTTTATGCACTTTATGCCAGGTCCTTATCATACAGAAGCAATCCGGCCAAACAAAATAAAATTACATAATTTAAAAGATTTAATATTCTTTGTCAGAGAGCTCCTAAGAAGCCATGGGCTTTGGAGGAGCTCGTTCCACATTACTGGCATATTTATTGCACAAAGGTGGGACGGTTCCAAGAGACTCGTCTGTAGGAATCATTTCAAAACCCGCTAGTTCCAGATAAGACTGAAACAGGATTTTTAATAAGCAACTTGACTGTTTAATAACCAGAAAAACAACAACATTCAAACCTAACCATTGTCTGGTTGTGTTCCCTTGATTTCTCAGTGGCATTTGGTCACCCTGAAAAGAAGAAGAATTAAACAAGCCTTAAATCTTAGGCCACTGCCTGCTTCTCAAAATACACAGTAGCCACAGTTAGATCAGGGACACACATATAAACAAGATGAATACTCAATGCTTTCAGATAGATTTAATGCTGTGCTGGGTGGGTAGAGGGTTTCATAATACTTTCTTTTTACCCTAAAGCAACAAAGGCAACTACAAACAATGTGGTGATTGGAATGAAAATGCATTTGAACCTTTTGCCATTTAATCAAAGATAAGAAAATGTATAATTATAATTTCACAGGTTTGTGACAATAAAAATACATCACATTTTAGCTATGGTACTTGCAGAGGAAAGTCATTAAAATACACTAGAAGTCACACATCTTCCTTCTATTTAGGAATCTGAAAAATACAAATCAAGGATGCCATACTAAGGAAAAATTTATCATGTTTTATTAAAACTAAGAGCCATTTGAAATTATATTTGGCCTTAACATATGCGTGCAATTCTATTATTTATTCACAATTACTTGGTGGTATCTGAATCAGATTCAGATTTCTGGGCTTTAGTTTTGGGGGGCAGGGGTGTTATTAATTTATTTATTTTTAAAACTTGTGTCTTATGTAACATGTTTAACAGTCTCTGCCCTCAACAGATTCAGAAACTTGCTCCTTCGCTCTAGGCAGACCACTCCACAGCAGCTCCATGCTGTAGCTAAAATTACACTGAAATGCTGTTTTTCCCCTGGTGAAGTTAATGAAAGCAGGTTATACTCTTTTTTATTTCATCCAAGTTTCCAGTTGATTCTGATAGCTTTTATGACAGCAAAGAATAATACAGAAAAACCCAAAAGAGAGAAAGTTGTCAGCACACCATTCCCAAAGTTCTTTATTCTGTGTCCATTTTAACAAAACCCATCAGCCCTGAGCTGTTTCACATAGCCCAGAACATATTTATTCCTACATAGTGCATATGGCTATTAATCTGTACACTCTGTGACTCCTATTTATGCTAGAGGGAAACCATAGCATCCAAGCACTATAAGTTACTTTAATTATTTTTCACATTGCAATAAGAATTTTTGAAATTTAGTAAAATCTGTAGTTGCCACACCCACAGAAGAATAAGCTGGTTTACTTGATATCAACATACATTTAAGACAAAAGATGCTACTTTCCTAGAACAATGTAGGAAAGACATCATTAGGTGGTCTTACCAGTAGGAAAAACTGAGGAACCTTTATCTTCTATCTCCTTAACCTTCTTGCCTCTGTTAAAATGGCCCTACCTTCTCCAACTCCTTTCCCAGAAGCTAAAGGGGAAGGAAGTCATGAAAACTAGCAGTTGTGTGTCCTCTTCCTCCTGTTTCAAGGTCTTAATCTTGTCTGGCCACCACTTCCAACACCAGTAACTCTTTTCTCCCCATCACCCACCAGACGTGGACAGAATCTCTGTCCTCCTGCCACCTCCTACTAACCACTTGTGCCAGTTTGGACAAATTTGGAGGAAAAATATCCTCTGATAGAAGACAGGTTACAACCATCCCCCACCAGGTTCGGGAAAAAAGAAATTTTCCTCGGAGGAAAGTGAAAGAGATAAAAACTATTTATTTAACAAACACACAGGAAAAGGATAATAATGCTAAATAATAAAACCTCTCGCTGTGGAGAGAAACATGGGAAAATTTCAGAGTCCTTCCATGGCTGATGGAGTCTCTCTCCTCCTCCTTGGAGCTGGGTCATGGGCCCACCTCCAGGGCCTTGGTGGAAAACCCTCCCAAGGTGTTCTGATGTTGAAATAGTCCAAAAAAGAAGAAGGGAAAAAAACCGAAGTCCCAGGAAAAAACAAAGTTCAACTCTCCATCTCCCTCCAGAGAAAAAAAGTAGCCAAAAGCTGGCTGAAAAGCAAGCAAGCTGCTTCCTCCGCTCTTGCTGCTGTTAGAATAATGCAGAGGAGTGTTTCTGTCCTTGAACAAACTGCTTTGAAAGTTTGCTCATTTTTTTTCTCTCCCTCCTCTCAGGCTCAGTTTAAAGGCACAAAAAGGCACAAATTAATTTCTGGGCATAGAGCAGCGATAGGGGATACACATCATAAAGTCACCCCAAGACACCACTTTTGCACTGTTAGTATCAGGCTCGCAGCCCCTCCAACTCTTGTAACTTTCCAGAGGCATTGTACAAAGCATTACTGGGAATTAAATGTGCAGCCCTCCCAGAGAACTCACAGGGATAAACCACCCCAGGCAGTGAAAATGGGGAAGGGGCAGCCTTTCCTCTGGCTAGGAGAAGCTGCTGGTTTTTGGCTTTTTCTGAGGAACCTTCACCAAGCTCCCCCCTTAGCTGGGTCAAAGGTTCACCAGGAGAGTCACCAACCTATCCAGACCTTTCCTTTCCTACACCCCCCAGACCAGACTGGCAATGAGGTGCCCTGCTGGCAGCATGGAGGTGGATGCTTCTACCCTAAAAGCTCATAATCTCCAACTCATCCCGAAGACATTGCAGCTCTTCTCCACTGCAAAATCTCACATCTACATATTGGGAAGAGAGGCCAGTTCAAAAGCCCCATCCTTACATGCTTGTCTAGAACAGGGCAATCACCCATTCCAGTTTCATCCCAGCAGCTTCTGGAGTTTCTCTTACAGCTGAGCACCTACAGGAGAGATTTAGAGGCTTATACCCCAAAAAAGCAATTGGTTACTGACTGGGACAATGCAGTCATGGTTTGCATCCCTTCTCTGAATACCTAGCTGGCACTGACCAAGTTACAAATGCTACAGCTTCTCCAAATGGGCCCCTTATGGACTCTTTACTCATAGAAGAGGAGAGAAGACCCAGAGCACCAACTGACCGCATGTTTACCAGGGGTGTTTTAGGCATGGGTTTTCTTTTTGTTTGTTTTAAGTGTCTGTTTTTCTGCTTAAAGAGTAGTTTATTTAGACAAATGCTTAGTAATGTGTCAGCTAATTTATTTTTGTGCTTCAGGTCAGGAATATGAGAGCTTCATTATCTCCATGCAGTCGGGATCTCCCCGTCTTCACGGCAGCAATCCAGCCTGTGTCTGGTAAAAACAGAGGATTGTTACTTCCATATTAATGGAAGTCAAAATACAATTAAAATAAAACAGGTATAGGATTTCAGTGAACCAGTTAACATTTTAGGGATATACACAGTTTAACATCCAAGATTAAAGTCTTCCACACATGAACAAGTACCACTTACACATATCTCCACAATTTAGTATTGAGCACCCCTCTCTCCTAACATCCTGAATAAAATTGTTTCAACATGACACACTGGAAGGCTTAGAAAACAAAGACATATGGTGTGTTTTCATCTTCCAAAAATTACTGAATTCTTTCTCAACATACCTGTTTATTCATGTTAAAACAAGCTCAATCACTAAGACCCAGGGATTTGAACCTCAGATTAATCTGCTCAATTAGATTTATTAACTCAGATTCTTGATTCTGTCTTCTCACTAGCTTAGCAAGAACATCAACTTCTGAACTTCAAGTCCTAATAAATCTAATTTTAACAATGCATATTATCACTTCAGCTTTCTTTTTTGTTCACTTTTAAACTTATAATTACCAGATTTGTAACATTCCTGAACTTCTGCCAGATGCAGCAGGACTCATACATGCAGGTCTGTGAGGTTTAGTCTGCCACCTCCCAGCACCTTTTCCCCACACATCCTTTTGGCTTCCTCTCTTAGATTACTTCCCAGTCCCACCTGCCCAGAGAGCATCTGCCCTTGCAGTTAGAGACAGTTCAAGTGTCCCAGAAGTTAAGCTTTTTGTTTCTTACAAAAACCACCAGTAGCCAAGACAACAGTCAGGGCTGCAAGCTAGGCTTAAAAATGCTTCTCTACATCATTAGAACAATCTCATTGCTGGAAACCCCTGGTTATGCCAAGAATATGAACTTTTGAAATGCCATGACTAGCAACAAAAACACAACCAAGAAATGAAACAAAAAGGATGCAAGCACCTCTTGCAGTTTTAACTGTCCTAAGGCTTAAAGCTGAGGTTAAGGAATCATCAACATTTTCTACTTAGCATGTGATTCAGAATGCCATTCACATTTTCCCTCTCCCAGACACTGGAAACAGTAATCCCACTCTGACTAGGCACAAAGTAAAAAAAAAAGATGAGAGGAAACGGGATTTTCTGACATGTCAGAAGAGTTTAAAGTTATAAAAAGTTCCCCAGGTCTGGAACCTCTGTGCATAGAACAAGGCATGTGTATGGGGAGCTGCCTGAGGTCGGCAAGGGGGCTGAGAAGGGAGTGAAAATAAACCTCCTTCTGCAGTCACTCATTTTTGCAGCCAGATAGCAAAATTACAAGTTTAAAACTGACACTTCCTACCTGTATCACTGCAAACTCAGCCACATTATCAGGAGGCCACTGAAATGATAGAGGAGCTGATGGCTTAAATGGAGGAAAAACATTCAAAAGATACAGCAAAGGCCAAGCCTGCTGAAGAGGTGAAGTTCCTTCTTTAGCTGGCTGAGTAAAACTTACTGGAGTTGTCCCAAGTAATCAGTTCCTCAGAAAAGTATGTTTGAACAAACCATGCTTGGTGTTTAATTTGAAGGTGCAAGTTTAGAGTGCAAGAAAAGGATCAAACCAGCTGCTTTTGCAGGTACAGTCCATCCTTGGAGTCCCCCAGTGTTTTGGGGGATCCAGAGGTAACCTACAACCTGGGGCAAATGGGCTGCCAGGAGAGGTGGGGGCATACCAGTAACACAAGGATTACATACATGAAAATGTGACAATCATGCCTTGAAAATCACTTACATACTCAATTCTGCTTATATTCTGGATTCTCCATATGCAAACACGAAGACAAAGAAAATTGAAAAGTTTAGTAGTAGCAGAGGCACATTTTGTAAAATTATTTCATTGAAACAACAAAACAAAACAATGAAACTACTTTAAAATCTAAGCATACTTTAAAAAAAAAAAAAGTAAGCCCAAAAGCAAGCACACTTGTACACATCTACAAAGTAATAGAATCAACAAGAAGCAGCAGAGACTCAAAGAATTACTCCTGACAGATAACATTTTATTTAATAGTAGTATAAAACTAAAATCTGAGGGGAAATAAGCAACTACCATTTATAGTTACACTGAGTATTCTTGAGAAATAATGCTTGAAAATTAATTCAAGTTGATGGGAATGAAAAAGCACTAGAGGTTGAAAGCTACATGGAAAACTACAAATAAAGGGTATAATACATGAAAAGTCCAGGAAAAGGGGAATGTTAAAGGTATTTTTTTACAATCCTAATTAATCAGCTAAAACAGACATAAAGTAATGAAACTTAATGCAAAATTACTAGGCACCGCAAGGTTAGTCAGAGAAGGGTGAAAGATTTAACAACAGAAACATTGCCTGAAATCAAATAAAGCCATCACCGGAAAGATGCAGAAACGCAGCTTCTCTGAAATAAACATGAACTTCACCAGAATCAAGACTATCTCAGTACAGACTAGACAACAATTATTTGTGCCTTTGCAGTGTTGCTTACTTTAAAGATGAAAATAAGCTAATCAAATTCAGGCTGTGTCTGCACAGGCACTGAAGAACACTGAAAAGAGATAATAGACTGTCACACTGCCCCAGTACAGCCAAAGCAAGCCTTGCTTGTTATTCTCAGTGCTATTTTCAGGATCACAACAGCAGTGTACAAGGAGCTCCAAAATAAGAACTCAGGAGAACTTGTAGGAAGCATTTCTGAGAGCTCACTTCAGTTTGACGCTGCTCTGCAAGGCAACCATGACCCTGAACCACTTACTAATGCTTCAAAGATTCTGTGGCTTCTTTGTGTACTAATATTATTTTGGGGGCTGTCAAATAAAACATAGGAAATGCTTGGGGCTCCAGGAAAAGAGTCATGGTTATATCAGCCATCAGGCACCAGAAAAGTCTCAAGAGAAAAAGCTGTTGAAGTCCCAACACTTACATTTTCTGTCCTAATTGTTTCAAATGCTGCAATAAAGGACATTATATTCTCATTTTTCTAAGAGGCTTATTGGCCTAAGTACACTTTGGCATCCTTTTACATCTGGGAGTGCTGGTCGACAGCCGACTGAACATGAGCCCAGAAGGCCAACAGCATCTGGCCTGGATCAGAAACAGTGTGGCCAGCAGGACCAGGGAAGTCACTCTTCCCCTGTACTCGGCACTGGTGAGGCTGCACCTTGAGTGCTGTGTCCAGTTCTGGGCCCCCCAATTTAGGAAGGATGCTGAGATGCTTGAACGCATCCAGAGGAGGGCAACAGGGCTGGTGAAGGGCCTGGAACACAAGTCCTGTGAAGAATGGCTGAAGGAGCTGGGGTTGTTTAGCCCGGGAAAAAAGAGGCAATGGGGAGACCTTGTCACTCTCTACATCTGCCTGAAAGGAGGTTGTAGCCAGGTGGGGGTTGGGCTCTTCTCCCAAGTAATGACTGACAGAACAAGAGAACACAGCCTTAAGCTACACCAGGGGAAGTTTAGGCTAGACATTAGGAAAAATTCTTCACTGAAAGAGTAATTGGGCACTGGAATCTGCCCAGGGAGGTGGTGGAGTCACTGTCCCTGGACGTGTTAAAAAAAGACTGGAAGTGGCACTCAGTGCCATGGTTTAATTGATGAGGAGGTGTTAGGTCATCGGTTGGACTTGATGATCTCAAAGGTCTTTTCCAGCCGAGTTCGTTCTGTGATTCTGTGATATTTAACTTGCACAATTTGCAAGAAGTGGTGGAGTGAGACAGGGAAAAGACAGCTGGGAGACACCACAGGAAGGAAGTGCATGGGGGAGTAAGAACAAGAAAGAACCAATTAAAAGAAAGAAAGAAATTGAAGGACTTGTTTAAAGTCAGACTCCGTCTATCAAACACCACTGCACTGCTATTCATGGCACAACTGAATTATGTGTTACTTAAGATTTACAGACCTTTTCTGCATGAACAACCATGGCTTTGAAGCATTTTTTAGTTGCCTTGAGAATTTATGATGCACTTGAGTAGTTTCAGTAATTTCATTCAAACTTCTAAAGTTTGAATCCGCAAGATGAAAGGTAGGGGACCGAAAGGGGAGTTAACTCAATGTCGCAAGGCAGTTCTGCTTTTCTGGGGAATAAATAGTTTCTAGTTTACAGTGCCATGTTCAGACTTGCAGGTAAGTCCTTTTAGAAACATAGAAAGTCTGGGCTGCCACAATTTTCACAGCTGCAGCAATGCCAAGAGCAATTATTTTTCTCCCTGTTGTGAGCACTTTGGAATAAAGAAGCTCGTATAGAAATGTGCAAACAAATTTCACAAAAATTTGTAACACCTAACTTTAACAGAAAGCTACGCTGCCTAAGAGTAGAAAGAGATATGTGTTCTTTACCACTATTGTTTCATTGCTAGAGTCCCATTAGTCTGTACAACTGGAAACCACTTAGCTCAGGCACACAAGTCTGCAGCACAGTATCCAGACTTCTGTGTTAGAGAATGCACCAAATGAATGAATGCACCCCACCATTCATCTGTGTCTCCCCTAAGCAAAGTTCTGAGCTCCTGTCTAACTTAAAAATACACGTCTTGGCTGAGACACCTATCCAAGTGAGCTTCCCAGTCTAATACCTTCAAGTTACGAAACTGAAAGGAAACAACATGGTATTTCCATCTGATATGCTGCACATGGGATTTTCCGGAGTTAAACCCTGTTTGCATTAATAGCACATCTTGTAGAAAAACAGGCCAATTAGTATCTAAAATAAACAGTGTCAGAAAATCCTCTGTAGAGAAGAGCAAGTTGTCCCAAATCTTAATTATTCATCCAGAAGGAAAAAAGCCAAGTCTTATCTGCTGAACTGAATCTGCTGAACCTGTTCCCTTAGATAAAGATACAGACTATCACCAAGTCACCCTTCAAACTCTCCTTTATTAAAGCAAGCCTGAGCTGCTTGAGCTTTCTAAGGCAACCCTTGCCAGTTCTCAAGACAACCCTCCTGACTCTGCTCAGCTCTTTCTGGTTTCCAGCTTCCCACTGAAACAGCACGGCAAAGGGCAGGCTCAAGGGCACTGGGCTGAGTGACTCACAGGACAGAAAAGCCTTCCCATGCCTGGCCTGGATGCTGTACATGGCAGCCATGGACCACACTGGCTCATCTTTCCCTCATTTCACATTTAGTTCTATTACAAGGCATGTTATATGAAATTTACCAAGCAACTGAGATTACAATGAACCAATGATCCCACCTGCCCATTATTTATCACTCAAACTTCCCTCCCCCAGGTTAGAAGTTAATAGTGGTTATTTGTGCCATCTGAAAACTTCTATTGCTAGTATCCTACTAGGATGCTATTTCTTCCTCAAACTACTGATTTAACATCAAAATAGCATGGAGACAAAACACAAGTTCTGTGAAATACATAAGGAAAACTGCTCTAAACTTACAGGTGAATGATGATTGTATTTAATCATGACCTCTGCAATCCCACTGCTTAGCTGGCTTTTACTGCATTTGGTATTGGATGGTTAAATTCTTAACTCATGACAGTCAAGGTTGCATCCCACAGAAAAATGTACTGTATCAACATTATTCGATTTATCATTGTCGTGGTTTGACACTGGCCCAATGCCAGGCACCCACAAAAGTCACTCATTCACTCTCCCCTGCCACAGGTGGGCAGAGGAAAGAAAACTTAACAAAGGGTTCATGAGTTGAGATAAGGACCGGGAGGAAACACTCCAAGGGCAAAACAGGCTCAGCCTAGAGGTACAAAGTTAATTTATTGCTAACAATCAGAGGAGGATAATGAGAAGTAAAAGAAGCCCTTCAAACACCTTTTTCCCTCCAGCCCCTCACTCCTTCCCACCAACAGCGCAGGGAGACAGGGCAGGGGGGTTTGGTCAGTCCATCACCTGAGGTTTTCTTGCGCTGCTCAGGGAGAGGAGTCCTTCCCCTGCTGCACCGTGGGGTCCCTCCCATGGGAGACAGTTCTCCACAAACTTCTCCAGCGTGGGTCCACTCTCACAAGCAGCAGTCCTCCCAAAACTGCTGCAGCATGGGTAACTCTTCCACGGGGTGCAGTCCTCCAAGGACAGGCTGCTCCAGCCTGGAAGCAGGGGCTCTCTCTCTCCCCTGGGTCTCCCACTGGATCACAGCCTCCTCCAGGCATTGACCCCCTCCGGCATGGGCACCTCCCCCACGGGCTGCGGGTGGATCTCTGCATCCCCCGGGGATCCCCACGGGCTGCGGGTGGATCTCTGCATCCCCCGGGGATCCCCAGGGGCTGC
>NW_024580661.1:172000-202906 GCF_017639235.1 Corvus kubaryi | reverse complement strand
GGGCTGCGGGTGGATCTCTGCATCCCCCGGGGATCCCCAGGGGCTGCAGGGGCACGGCTGCTTCACCATGGTCACCACCACAGCCTGCAGAGGAATCTCGGCTCCAGCACCTGGAGCACCTCCTCCCCCGCCTTCTTCACTGACCTTGGTGTCTCCACGCTGTTTCCCTCACATGTTCTCACCTCCTCCTCCTCTTCTCTGAGTAGAAAAAAACTGTGCCCCCACTTTGTTTTGATTTTCTTCTTAAATATGTTTTCACAGAGGCGTTACCAACCTCTCTAATTGGCCCGGCTTTGGCCAGCAGCGTGTCCATCTTCAGAGCCATCAGGGATTGGCTCTGCCAGACAGGGTGGAAGCTTCTAGCAGCTTCTCACAGAAGCCACCTCTGTGGTCACCCCACTACCAAAAACCAGGCCATGCAAAACCAATACAATCATCTGTGATCTCATCAGTTTTATAAGATGTATTTTCTGCACCTGTACAAGATCAATTACTTTCTGATATTGTATTAATCATTCAAAACCTGTATCAGTATTTCACATCATAACCAAGATCAGGGTAAATCAAGTCAACAGCCACTAAGGCTCTTTCTCTCTGTGCAGTTGTATTCAAAACAGGAATGTTTAGCCTTTTGCATTTCTCCCACATTTCAACATACACTAAACAAATAAAATAAAATTCAGGTCAATTCAAGCCAAAAGTAGCTTCTCCCCACTCTCATAATGCAAACCACCAGTTTACAAATGATTACATGTTACCTGGTATCCTCATATGTGGTCATACTATGAAAGAGGTAAGCACTGTGTGAAATTCAGGCGAGCAGCTCATCTGCATTAGCTTCTCCAATACCTCCGCCCCTCCTGATGTATGTGAAATGATTTAGCCAGAAATAAAACACTACTCAAAGGCAGAAAATCAGCACTGAGTGGCTCATAGTAGCTCATCCAGGGGCCCACAATACTGGTACAGCCACACTGGAAAGGAATTAATCACCGCCTTCATGTGGCATGACCACACACCTGGCTGTTTCCCAGATACGCTTCAGCATTAACTAAGCACGTGTTTCTACACACAACTGCCACACCCCATCACTGCAACAAGTAGTTTTCTTGGTGGCAGTTTTCTGTAAACTTAAAAATTTCTTTATTATATTCAGTGCTGGTAACTTATAGTTATTTCTTGTATCTTGTTTCTTTCTTCACCAATTTCTGCTCGTAATAAAGCATCTAATAAACACCCTTACTATCCATTTTCCCTTGCTGTTTTGGATATTTGTGTGTTTTATATTAGATGCAGATGTAACAATGCATTTTTTTTACAGATAGATTTATTCTTGACTGTGGGCTTCAGGATATATTGCAAGATACTCCTGGCAGTTTCAAAATGCTTCTTTTTTTTTTTTCCATTTAGACATCATTTTCCTACCTGCTTTGCTAATAATCTTGTCAGCTTTTAGAATGGGCCTTTTAAAGCACTAGAAGCATAATTGTTGCATTTTATTATATGCACATCACACACACAATCAAGTTACGATCATTGTATTTAACTTAGCCTCAATTTTCAAGTCCATGTTTCACTTTTAACCTGCCAGGGCAAAATCTAATGCAGGTTTTGCCCTTGTAAGGCATATGAAAAAAATTTTCAGCTCAAAACGTGCTGTAAGTTTTTGATTTTAAGAAGGCTCCTGCCTTGCACAAGGAAACCATCACTGGGGCTTTGGGGGAGCTAGGCAATGCAGCCCCTGCGTCCCACATAATAATCAGTCCTCCAAAGCAGCCAATTCCACAAAGAACAGTCTCCTGGCTTCTTGGGGGTCCTACCACAAGGGGAAAGAAAATAGCCTCAAGCCTGCTACTGAAAGGGTATCAGCCTCTCTGGAGTGATTCAAACCAATGATTTATTTCTGATCAGAGCCTCTGAAGTGGCAATGCCTTTCCTGACAGTGGCATTCACACTCCTCTATCACATTCAAATTCTGCAGAACAGGTCAGACAGAGGAGTTTCAATATTCCAGCCATGCCAATTTTGCCAAAAGGTTTCAGTATTGCAGCTATGCTCAGAAGTGAGCTAGTCTAGGCCCTCCTGCCTATTTTTCCAGGTTCTTAGCACTGACATGGAGATAATTACAAGTCTTCTTCTCTCCAGATCCTTTTGTCTCAACTAATTTTGTTCGTAACATCTTAATTTTGCACTAAATGGACATTGATTTGTTCCCTGTTTCACCCTTTCTTCCTGTGCAAGTTTAACACTCTCCAGTTTCTTTCTTTCCTAAGCCACAAAAATTTGCTTCCTAATAAGAGTCAGAGGCCAAAGTCACCATCCTCTTACCTGCCGTAACTTGTGACCACAGCATAAAATGCCCTCGGAAGACTAACATTCTCTTTTGTAATAAGCAATTGCCAGATGTTACTTACCTAAATTGCTGAAACATCTCATATATTTAGAGATTCTCCTCAACATCCAGAGCACCTCCTCAGTAGCTATCCTCGAGAACAAAAGGGAAATCACCGGCCTCATGAATTTATGTAGCTTTGAGCTGCTGAAAGGACTTTTCACATATTTACACCCACAAGAGCTCAGACACAAATTTGCCTGGACTAGACTCAACATCCCTGAAAACATTCAAAGTCAGGTTGGACTGGGCTGTGAGCAACCTGGTCTGGCTGAAAATGACCCTGCTCATCTCAAGGGATTGGATTAGATGGCCTTTGAAGGTCCACTCCAACCCAAACTATTCAGTGATTCTATTATTTCATTTTTATTCTAGGTTAACCAAGGAAAAATGGAGTGTTCACCCAGAACCATCTTCCCTTATAAGGATACTTTCCAGACTCCATGAAACTAGCTCCTATATTGGGCACCCTGAATCATTATATATTTGAGACCAGATGATTTCTTTTGAAGTTATGTCTGATCTTTCATCAGAGTAAGATTTCTCTTAAATGTTAATCCAAGTTTCAAAATGGATCTGACCTTTTCCAAATATAGAAAATGTTTGGATCTAGAAAACTAAAAACTGTTCTGTAAGTAATTTGCCACAAAGAAATCTAACACGGTTAGGGAGTCCTGGGTGATGCTGTCTCCTCATTAACATTTCCCTTCAGATCTCCACCACAAAGCCACCCTACAGCTGGGCAAAGGTCACTGAAGTGGCTCTGCAAGCACAACTTCAAAGCGCCTTTATGTAAATGAGTCTTGTTCTTGACTTGCAAAAAAAGTAAAAGCAAAAAATTAGCTCTGATAATGAATGTTGAAGTAGAAGACAAATAGGGTATAGGGTGGCCAGCATTTTGCCATGGGATCTGCCCCAACCAGAAACACAGAGTGGCCCACATTCTTATTCCAGCACTAACTGTGCTGAGATCAAAGCAGTGGACCTTAACGAGCATATTGAGGAGCTTCAATTTCACATGTCTCACCAGATCTGTCTTTCTGTGAAATTTGACAAGAAAAATTCAGAATTTGATCTAAACAAGTGATAGACAAATGTCTCAAGGTCCTATGGGGTAACTGGCAGGTTTCACCAACCCCAGAGAGAGAATAGGGAGCCCCAGATACCTCTCTCCCTTCATATCACACAAAGGCTATAGGTCCTCAAAGCTGCTACAAGCTTTCTAGCTCTGTTCAAAGAGATGTATTGTCCAACAGAGCCTTATGCAAATGGAAAAACTGGAAAATGCTGGCTTCTTCCTTGAAGTTTGATTTACCTCACTTGCAGGAAGAGACCTGTCCAAGGCAATCACATCTTAACACAGAAATAAAAGGTGGCCCCACTATCACAGTGACAAGGAAAAAAATACAGCTAGTACCCTGGCTAAGTGTATACTGTACACTCTGACAGTGACCCTTCAGTGTCTAAATCTGCCCACACTGACATTCTGAATTTATAAATAAAACTTACTAGTGTATTCCGGTGACCTTGTTTCTCTTCAACATACAGATTTCAGAGAGTGAAAGTTAATGAAGCCAAGAAAGAGAGAGAAACTACAAGCAGTAGCAATGTGGAAATACAACAGCATCTTCTCTCAGAATTGAACATGTATAGGCCAAAAATATGTTAAAGAGTTCTGGTAAAAGTGGCATTCTATAGATGAGAAAGGAAAACCAAGATGAGAAGAAAGAAAAAAAGATATACAGCATATGAAGAACTGTATTGTCATTTTTATACTGCAATGTACCAGAGGACCGAAGGAAGAAGATGAACTATATATGAAGGGATGAAGGCACATTTCTGATGTCACTGAGACTACTAGAAAGCCAAGAACTTCAGCAAAGATGATAGAACCAGAAAACAACAGCAAAAAAATTTCAAAATTGGTAATGTGCAGGGTGTTGCGTTTTGGGGAATTTTTAAGGAAAAAAAAGCTATCTTTAGACCCTGATAGCAGGTTCCACTGAATAAAACATATAGGGACATGCAAATGAAAAAATTAACCCAAGTGCTCAAGTTCAGCTCCTCTCCTTCCATGCTCTGATATGCCCTGAGCCACCAGAGACTGGTGGCCTCCTCTGTCTCTAGGAATTCAAGGCAGATTTGATGAAAAGCATGAGCATTGTTAGTAGCTGTCACGGAGACATTAATTCTTGGGTTGCTGAACTGCATACAGGAGCAGCTGGAGATGATGGGCCTGCTGAGCTGCCTGGCACAAACTGCTGTGCTGTAAGAGAGCAGGGGGACACCACCAGGCTGGCTCACTGAGGCATCCCACTATGCTAATTAGACAGCACAATAAAAATTAAATTGCTTGTAGATTACACTGCTATGTGAGTCTGGGGAGGAAGATGTCTTTCATTTAAGAAAAGAAGGAGGGAAGAGGGAAAATTAAGGGGTTTTTTTCTTTACCCTATTAATGTTAAAACATTCTACCAGTATGAATTAATAATGCCTATGTGAATCAGGCCTCATGATTTCTTATTTCATTAAGCTGCCAGTATGTTGCAGTAATAGATTCAGAGCATTCATTTATTTTGCACCAAACTTCTATATTGGCCCTGCAAGGGAATATCCATTTCTACCAGGAAGAAAGCCAGCATATTGTTCAGCAGAAGTGTAAAATTTATTTTAGTCTCTTTGCATGAGCTATAATGAAACAGTCTGAATTTGTATCCTCAGAGCATATAAAAACCCCATATGGATTTCAGATCCTGACTACAGTGGTACAGACTTAGAGCCTGATCTTCACAAAGCTTTCCTCCACACAGACTCATCTTAATTCCAGCTGCAAGATGAAGACATTGTAACACTCAAACACTTACAGAACAAAAAGCTTCCGGGGAATAAAAATTAAATGTAGATTTAAAAAAATAATGTAGAGGGATTAGTTCAGGTGACTGTTAACTCCTACATCACTTTTATTATCTAGAACAACATTGTGCAAACCTCTTAAGCCTAAGAGCCATCTAATGTTTCTGACAAGGGCATTAAAGTATTTTACTGAAGTTTCATGCTTTGCCATCTGGTGTTGATGGTGCATGACTCATTAAGCTGAAAAACCATTTTGACCACTGCATAAAGCTGGGTATCCTTTACCATTTCAATTAATTAGGATTTACTGAGCTGACCTGACTTTAGCTGAGCACAGCTTTCAGAAATTCACATTACCTAGAGATGACAGAATGAAACTTAAAACCTTTTTCCATCCTCAACTCAAAATAACGTTTTGGCTCCTTATAAAAAAAGTAATCTGCAAGACAGAAAAAATATAAGGTAGACAGAAACTTTTCAAGACACTCTCGGTCCCAGGGAAAGCCAAACAGACAAAGGACAAATAACCAGAGACATCCCAAAATCTTATGAAAGGGCCATTTGGGACAATTCCCTACTCACAGAGGCTGGATGAAGTGCAGGTCACATTACCATTTATATGGTTTCTGGAGAGGCAACAGTTCAAACAAGGCCCCAAAGTGCCACAAACCTATAGATCTGCTCAACTTTACTGCCATGGGTAAAATGTGAAATTAACAGAACAATATTTAGAAATAAAGTTAAGTACTCACTTCAAAATCAAGGGTCTTTACTGAAGTCAGCCCAAAATTAGGATGCAAGTACTTTCTACTCCCAGGTGATGACTGCTGATTTCATTAGGCTTCCTTGATATATGAGTGGATACACTACACAAATTTCTGCAGCCTGCTTTAGACACTCAGTTTGCTACCATGACATGCAATTCTTTAAGTGTGTCATTTCATATACTGGGCTTTTTATAAAGGAAGAAAGGGTGATGTACTAAATAAATTATTTTTGAAGTCTTACTTGGATTCTTAAACTGAGTACTGAGTAGTCATTCCTGCAGGTTACCAGCTTCCTTCACAGCTGGCAGGAGTCGATGCTCCTGCTCCTCTCCCTACCACCACTTTTGTCCCACTGTGCACTTGTGTACTAGAGAAAGGCATGGGCTGACATAAGATGAACCATCTCTCAGGAACAGGAGAAACCCATCTCTATCCAACTTGCCTGAAGAGCAAATGGATCAAATTTAAAAAATTCAAGTTATGGAAAATTTTTTATCAGTTTCACAGCATTTAAA
This sequence comes from Corvus kubaryi, assembly GCF_017639235.1. Taxonomy (NCBI): domain Eukaryota; kingdom Metazoa; phylum Chordata; class Aves; order Passeriformes; family Corvidae; genus Corvus; species Corvus kubaryi. Next base: position 196,379 of record NW_024580661.1, on the reverse strand, counting down.
ACCAGTAATTGTACTAAGCTCCTCTTTTCCACTTCATTTAACACATCACTGCCTGAAGTGACCTACCTGTGTGCCCCAATCAACACTTGTGGAAGTCCACCCCAACAAACCTCTTCAAAGCATTTACACTGTTATGTCCTTTTTTTGTTGTTTTTTAACCACTGTTCTTCATTCCACCTTGCTTGGAAATAAATTAAACATTTGGCTGAAGGAGCGGAGGAGGCAGTAGGGCAGCAGCAGAAGAGAATGAAAGAGGCAGGTTCTTGATGACAAAGGAGTAAGTTAATCTGACTGGTTTTTTGGTTGATTGCTGACTTGATTGCATTGTTGAAGTTAGCAGGGGTGTCTTTTCAGGGTCCAGGCATTAGGAAAAGGCAGAGATTTTAGTTGACTGCATGGCAGAAGCTTTGTGTTTAAACACTGGCAGATGACAGACAACTACCAAGCCTCATCACAAGCTCAACTTCAGCTGAAAGCTTTAAAACTCCAAGGAGCTGACCAACAAACATAGTGAGATGGGAAGACTATACTGTACCTTTTAGAAGATTGTTTTGGGGATTTGCTTTTGTGACAAAACAGGAGATGTCTTTAAAGACATAATGGAGGTGGCTTAAAGAAGGATAGAGATAAGAAATATCAACTCATGTTTTCCAGCAGAAGTAGTAGGGTTTTATTACTTCCTAATGAATACTTCATGTTAATACTTGAAAAGAAGAGAACAAGATAAGCAGAACAGAGAGAGGGTGCCCTAGTGTGTTGGTTTAACACAGCCTGGTTTTTAGTGCAGGTGGAAGAAAAGCTCAAAACTTCTATGTCCAGCACAGAGCCAATCACTGAAGGCTCTGACGATGGGCAAGTTACTATCCCAATTAGACAAGCTGGTAACGCATCTGTGATGACATATTTAAGAAAGGAAAAACCACCGGAAGCTCTCTTTCTTCTCCCAAGGGGTGGTGAGGCGGCCGCTGGGGCCCATCCCGGTGGGGGCTGGTGGGGGCCATGCAGCCAGGGCCTTCCTGAGGTCGAGACCACGCAGCCAGAGCCCTCCCGAGGCTGGGACCACGCGACCAGGGCCCTCCTGAGGTCAGAGCCACCCGTGCGGTGCCGGCAGGGACCACGTGGCCAGCAGTGAGAGGCATGGCAAGCAATTCCCTGATGCGGAGCCCAGACGAGATCAGCCTCTCAACTGCAACTTACAGACACCAACTTTCTTCCAAGTCAGAGAAAAAGGAAAAGTGAGGACACGTGAGGAGAACATGGCGGCACAGAGGTCAGTGAAAAAAAAGGAGAGGGAGGAGGTGCTCTGAGTGCCGGAGCTGAGATTCTCCTGCAAGCCGTGGTGAGGACTGTAATACAACAAACTGTTTCCCTATAATTCATGAAGTGCATGGGGGGGTGCAGAGATCCATGCGCAGCCCGTGAAGAAAAGCACTCACGCTGGAGCGCGTGGATACCGAAAAGCTGTAATCTAGTGAGGAACTCAAACAGAGAGAGATGACCCTTGCTTTTAGAGATAGAGGAAGAGAGCCTTCACTTCCAAACTAGAACAGCTCATCCTTAAAAGACTAAACTCCATGAACTAAAATGACCCACGCTAGGCAGTTGTGGGCAGTTGTGGACCGTGGGAGGGATTCAGGTTGCAGCAAGTTCGGGCAGGACTGCTGCTTGTGGAAACTAAAACCATGCTAGAAAAGTTCGCAGAGAACTATCTCCCGTGGGAAGGATCCCATGGCACAGCAGAAGAAACTCTTTTCCCTAAGCATACTGAAGAAAGATTTTTAAGAAGTGAAATACTGACCAAAACCCCATGTTTTGTTTCCCTGCGTGGTCGGTGGAAAGAGGGAAGAACTGGGAAAGAAAGGTGTTCTGAAGATTTGCTTCGGTTCTCATTAGCCTTTTTACTTTTAATTCTGTTAATAATAAATCTTCTTTATACTGTTTAGGTTTTGAACGTGTTTTGCCTTAAAGTGTTTTTTTTTTTAATAATCCTTATCTCAACTCGTGAAGTTTTTAATTCCCCCTCCTCTGCTCAGCTATAGCAGAGGAAAATAAGTAGATGGTTTTTTTGTGGGTGCCTGGCACTTAGCCAGCTTCAAACCACAACACCTGGCATGCCTGAAGTCAGAAGAGTGATGCAATTCCTAAAGCTGTTAAATACACAGGAGAGCAAGGGCTGCTGTCTTCATTACAGCTTCTCTACAACCTCCACAGTGTGACACAAATTTGTCATCAGTGCCCAGCAAAAGATACCTGGGCAAGCAGCAGCACTTGGCTGGCTGCATGCCAACAGGCACATTCCCAACCCCTACAGAAAACAAAGGCCCCACAGAATAAGGCTGTAAACACACAGAGACTATCTGACACCTTAATAACAGGGTATGCTCCAAAGCTTCAAGAGACAAAGCAGCAACAGCATAAAGAAAACAGAGCTGATCCTGTTCAAAGCCTTTTGAGAAGAGCTGGTGAAAGACACAGTGCAGTGCTGAGGGCTAGTGTGGACCACCAGCACTGAGCCAAAGGAAGACAGAGACCAGGGAGCACTTGCATCCCAGAGACAGACAATGGAACAAAGGGCAATTTCCCATCCTGGCTATTTCCAGAGAAAACTGGAGTGTTGAAGTAGAGTGAAGTAGTGTTTTCTCAGAAGGTCCCTAAATCCATGTCTAAATCTGCCACTCTCCTAACAAAGCTGACAATTTAGTTCTTCACAGGAGAGGTGAAAATTTATTACCCTAAATATTTACCCAAAGCCGTCCACTTAACAAGCCCCATACAAAACAAAAGATAAAGGATTTGTAACACAGGCACAACTGAATAGTAGAATGCAAAGAAAAAATACACCAGTGTAACAGTTTAATCTCGTGCTGCCAAGGTATCATTTCACAATGAAACCATGTATGTTAAAGCTGGCATTATAATGCACAAGAAATATTTTTCTGAATCAAACAGAAGGGCCTTGTCCCTATTATGTATCTTTTGTATGCAATTAAGCCAATCTTTCGATGACACAATATAGAAATCAGTTTTTTCAAGACTGCATGTGGGAGGAAAAAAAAACCCAAAACACCCAAAGTCCTACACTCTTTACAGATATTTCCAGGAACTTGCCAAGCCTCCACTGACAATTCAGATATATGCAGGTTTCTCTATCACTTTACTTGTGTAAGAGCATCCACTACAAGGCTCACATTTTTTAACTAGCAAAGACCTCTACACCACAACTCCACTTGCAGCAAAGAGCATACATTTTGTGTGCTACAACAAATCACTTTGCATAACAAGATCAATGACTCCCAATTTACAAGTAACACGGTTCCATACCATTTCAAACACCAGCCAGAATCCCCATTTTACTCTCTGACACCATGTACAGCACTTAGGGAACATTAATACTTCCAAGCAATAGTTAGCTACCATGAGGCAAAGTAAAAATGGAAAATAAGTTTGAACATTATTCAAAAAGGGCAAATACTAATTTTTTTCAGAAGATTGCATGCTGTTTTTTCTTACCTTTTTAATAAGCAGTGTATCACAGAATCCCTGAATGGCTCAGGTTGCAAGAGCCCATAGTGCCACCTCCCTGCTCCAGCAACGTCATCCCAGAGCACATAGTACAGGATTGTGTCCAGACAGCTCTGGAGTATCCCCAGTGAGGGAGACTCCACACCCTCTCTGGACAATTTGTTTGGGGCTTGGGCACTGTACAGGAAAGAAGTTCTTCCTCATATTCAGGTGGAACTTCCTGGGCATCAGTTTCTGCCTGTTCCTCTTGTCTTGTTGCCGGCTCCTCCGGAGCAGAGCCTGGGCCCTGCTCAGAGTCCTCCCTGCAGCCAGGGACACCCAGGGCTGAGGGCTCCTCTCAGCTGGGGCTCCTCTCGAGGCTGAGCAGCCCCAGCTCCCTCAGCCTGTCCTGGGCATGGAGATGCTCCAGGCCCTTCCTCAGCTGCACAGCCTCCACTGGCCCTGCTCCAGGAGCTCCCTGGCCCTGCTGTGCTGAGGAGCCAGGGCTGGACACAGCACTCCAGAGCCACCTCCAGGGCTGGCCAGAGGGGCAGGATCCCTCCCTGCCCTGCTGGGAATGCTCTTCCTGCTACCCCCAGGATCCCATTGGCCTCCTTGGCCCCAGGACACTCTGCTGGCTCAGGGACAGCTCGGTGTCCCCCAGGTCCTTCCCCTCAGAGCTGCTCCAGCAGGTCCCCTCCACCTGTGCTGGTGCCCAGGGTTGTTCCTGTCCAGGTGCAGGACCTGCATTTCCCTTGTTGAGTTTCAGACAGTTCTTCTGTGCCCATCTCTCCAGGCTTTCAAGGTCCTTCTGAAGGGCTGTACAGCCCTTGGGCGGATCAGCCACTCCTCTCAGCTCTGTGTCAGCAGCGAACCTGCTCAGGAGGCACCAACCTCTTCATCTAACCAGTGATAAATATTATTAAATACTGTGCCCAGTACGGAACCTCGAGGACACCACTAGTGACAGACTTCCAACCACACCCTGTGCCACCGATCATGGCCCACTGGGATCAGCCAGTTCTCAATCACCTCACTGCCCCCTCATCTAGCCCTCACTACCTGAGTTTGCCTGGGAGGATGTTATGAGAGACAGACAGTGTCAAAAGCCTTGCTGAAGTGGACAATATCTACTGCTCTCTTCTTATTCATTTAAGAAATACGCAGAGTTTCTGTGCCCTGGGTCAAATTATTTCCTGCAACTTCATTGCAACTTGGACACCATAATTAAAACATGCAATTAAAAGATAAAATTTTTTCACCTAATTTAAATTCAGGTTAAAATTTCCAGCCACTGCAGATATGAGGAAGCTGTGTCTCTTCCATGCAATCCTTGGGCACATTCCAGGCCACTTCACTTTGGACATGTGGAGCTGGGAACTGATTTCCATTAACTGCTGGGAAAGCTTGACAAACCGAAGGATTATGCCAAATTTTCCCAGGGGTAATAAGGGTCACAAGGATAATGACATTGCTGTAGACAGCAAGTGTTTATATCCTCAGATATTTATTGAGCATATGCATGCTCTCTCAGACCTGTGGGAACATCTCTAAGCCATGAGTACTACTTTTTTGCAAACAGCAATGACCATGGCCTACCATGATGTGAGGTTGCAGTTTTTGTGAGGACTAGTGTAACAGGGTTTTTCTAGTTGCACACCAGGAGAAAGTTCAGAAGTGATGGTCTTTCCTCTCACTGCTCATTTAGCTCTTCTCCAACAGTTCACTGTGCCCTTGCTCATAGCTCAAAATCATGACCTACAACAAACCGGAGCAAGAAAAGCAACAAACTCACTAGAGTGTTTCTTTCCATCCCTCTCCATATGATTTCTGGAAAAATAATTTATTATGGAAAGACTATTTGATATAATGATTTCTTAAACAGAACCATGGTGAGGCATTATTAAAAATATATTTAGGCTTTTGAGACCTTACAGAAATGCTAAATTAATTCAGGAAGAAAAGATGCAGTAGCACTCAAATAGGACTTTCAGGAAAACAGATTTTAAGGAGCTGAATTTTTTTTCATTTATAATTTCTTGTACTTTTTGGCAGCTGTTCATTAATATTATGGGTTCCAGGTTGGGATTTTTTTGGGTTATTTTTTATTTTTGTTGAATCATTTGTTATCCAGTTACTCTTTTATTTTTAGCACTTGAAGGCTGCAGTCAAGTAACATACAGAAATATTTCCCATCTCAGTAGGTACAGCCATAAGCATAACACATTCCACACTCTGAGAAACAGCGAAGATTTAAAAGCACATGCTGTAGTCCTTAGAACCCCAAACCCTGGTTAAGAATGTATCACCAGCATGAAAGTGACATAGACAGGTCAAGGTAAAACATCTTTTCTAGAAAGCAGTGATAGAATAGAGGGGACCACAGAAATCCTGTCACAGCTCTTTTCACAGAGCACAGTAACATAGAGTAAGACTTCTTTTAAGTATAGCTGAAGAAAACAGATGAGTATTTTGAACTGATTTTTGTACTACATTCAGAAACCTGCTCGGTTTTTGTCTGCTGATAAACTTGTCAAGTAAGAAATACTAGGACCCAGCTCAAATATTTGACCTAAACCTATAAATCAGCCTTCTGGATTTTAGTGGATTTTGAGGAAACTGCATTGTGTACTTCTATATCTACACATTGCCACAAGGAGCAATTAGTAACTTAACATTGGCTCTCCATAATGCAGTGCAGACTTCTTTTACAGAGAATGTTAAAATCCACTTTAATGCAGGAAATATCATAAGCAAGTAGCCAAAGACTGGTACATATTTCTTAACATGGTACTCAGTGGTACCCAGACTCCTTGCTAACACTCTCCAGATAGCTGCTACCTTATACAAGATTTTCCTTGCTATCATAATTAAAGACACCAAAAATGGCCTAATATTCTGAAATTCTTTTCTGATGCACTCCAGATATTGCAGAAACATTATCACAAATATAGAAAGAAAATTGCTGTTAGCACAGAACTCAAATTTTAAGAAATACCTGTAAAAAGTAGTACAGAAACTCAATGCAGTTTAATAAATCACATACTAACACCTGATTATAGCTGGTTGGTTGGCCAGACTGTACTCCTGATGGCCTCCAGGCACGAGTCAATACAGAGTTGGCTGATTGCAACCAAGTACTCTGCATTTATTTAAAAAAAAAAGAAAAAAAGAGCATACTCTTCTCAATGAGCACTGCAGACTACATTAACTCCCCAAGGGACCCCTAAACCACATCACCCAGTGACAGATGAAGACACCTCTTGGACACCTCCAGGAGTGGTGACTCCACCATTTCCTGAGGCAGCCCCTTCCAATGCCTCGCAACCCAAACAGTGAAAATTGGGGTTTTAAATATCTAATCTGAATCACCCCTGTCTCAGCTTGAGGGTGCATTTCCTCTGCTCCTCTCACTGAAGGCACAGCAAAAGAGACAGGCCCCACCTCCCTCCACCCTCCCGTCAGGGAGTTTGGAGAGTGATGAGGTCCCCCCTGAGCCTCCTTTTCTCCAGACTAAACAGCTCCCTCAGCCATTCATCAGACTTGTTTTCTATACCCTTCATGAGCCTTGTTGCCCTTCCCTGGACATGCTCCAGAACCTCAATGTCCTTATTAAAGTGAGGGACCCAGAACTGGATGCAGCATTCGAGGTGTGGCCTCACCAGTGCCCAGTACAGGGGGACAGTCACTGCCCTGGTCCTGCTGGCCACACTATTCTTGATACAAGTCAAGATGCTCTTGGCCTTCTTGGCCCCCTGGGCACACTGTTGGCTTATGTCCAGCTGCTGTTGACTAGCACCTCCAAGGCCCTTTCTGACCAACAGCTCCTGAGCCACTCCTCCCCCAGCCTGGAGCTGCAGGACCTGGCACTTGGCCTCAGACCATCGGGTCTGCCCAGGTCTCTCTGCAGAGCCCTCCTGCCCTCGAGCAGATCCACATTCCCACCCAGCTCGGTGTTGTCTGTAAATGCACTGATCCCTGTGCCCAGATCATCAATAAAGGTCTCAAACAGGACCTGCACCAAAACTGAGCCCTGGGGAACACCACCAGTGATCGGGTCTATCTCCACTTAGTTATTTCTATGATGCATAGGAGTATAACAGCACAATATTTCCTCTAACTAGGAAAACACCAGGATGAACTTGGACCAAAGTACAGAACATTAGTAACTTGACCCTAATGAGTAGATATTACTTCTGCCAATCAAAAATTACAACATAAATCTCTAGAAATGCTTTTTTAGTTCTAACTAGCAAGCTGATCACCTGTCCCGACCTGCTGTAAACGGGGAAGTCAGGGAGGATTCTTTTTGATAGATTTCTCAGACGAAAATAAAGTGCAAATGAGGCAATATTATATCTGAGAACTGTGTACTGATAAAGAAGGGTAAGTGTTCCTACCGAAGGGGGATAGAAAAGAGAGCAGAGAGGGGAAAAAAAAGAGACGGAGAGAGAAACAGGAGACAGGGACAGATCGTTACCGCTGTGCCCCGGGCGCCCTGTTAGCGTCAGCTCGGCAGAGGGAGCATGCGTGCTGCAAGCAGTGATGAGCCTGCGAAGCTCTTACGACGTCTGAGCGCGATTTCCAAGCGGTGGCAGCAGTGTGTCTCCGGCGTCGGCGAATGACGGCTGCAGGCTAGCTGCTGCAGGCTGCGGGAAACGTGGGAAGCACGGCAGCGGCAACAGCTGCTGGCTGCGTGCAGGCAGCGTCTGCTTCGTTGGGAAAACAGCGGAGCACTAGGTTGTCGCAGGGATGAGCTGCCTCGGGGAAGCAGCGAAGCGGGGCAGGACAGGAAAGCAGGACCGCAGGGAGGAAAAGGCAAGGGGGGGAGGAGGGCCAACCTGGCCCTCTGGGCAAGCCCCCACTCCCTCTAAGAAACCCAAAGCAAAATGGTGCCCGTTTGTGACACAGTTAACTGCTTTAATGCTCTAAGGCTCCTCCCATAGCCTGATTTCCCGGGCATTTTTTCCAGGGCATCCAGGCATCTGCCCCACCAGCAAGTGGGGAGTCGCTTGCAGCCCGATCGTGGAAGCTTTCTCTGCCCTGATTGGCTGTCAGGTGAAGCCTCCCCGGGGAGAGGGCTCCCCTTCATCACCTGTGCAACCCCTAGAGTAATTTTTCATCTCATATATAACACATGTTGAGGCATAAATAGAAATTAAATTGGTCCATCTCATCAGCTAACTAAAAAAGACATAATACTTTGAAACAACTGGTTTCCCAAACTGCAAGAACATCTTCTATATAGTGCTAAAAACTACTAAATCTAGTTTGACTTATCTTAGCATCTTTAACCTTGAACTACAAAGGTCCTCAAACATTCAAATGAATGTTTTATTACAGCAGGAGCCATTATTACTACACAGTCTCCTGGTCATGGCTATAAATGAAGAAAATCTCATTATTTCTGAACATTAGCCTTTCCAAATGTATTTATAATCAGCATTGGAATAGTCTGAAAATTAAGACATTGATAATAAAGGGTTTGAGAAATGAGGTAGAAAAACCCCACAATTTCTGGGCTTCCACATAATGCAAGTTATTTGAATAAAGCTGTATAATGGAACTGCAAGAGACAATTCCATCCAGGAAGGCAGAATAAAGTATTTCATTATCAAAAAAATAATCAAATCAAGCATTACATAATTAGGAGTTACTTATGGAAGCAGCACTGGCAAAGATTCAGGTGTGTGACCCCGGTCACAACAGCAGGAGGGGTGGGAGTCCCTCTGTGACACACAGATGGAGGACCAAAGGCAGTGGGGACTAACAGCTGTAAGAGCATCTCCTCAACGTTTTCCCTGCATGTATTTGAGTTATTTCTCTAAGACTAACTAAAACTTTCTTTACCCCTTTCCAAACCCTTAATCCAAACTGCTCTAAACTTCATGCCAAGTTCCTACTCCTGCAGCACAACAAGGCAAAAATATTTTTAGGAAGATCACTACCCCTGCAACACATAGAAGTTTCATGGGTTGTGTTAATAAGCCAGCTTTTTAAAAAGTAATTTGAAATGCAGGATAAAGCAAGCACTGCAGAAGTGGCTGACGACCGTCCCGGTTCTTTGGACTACCTGGTGGATAAGTGGATTTAATGACACCACCTGAGTTATAAGTTTCCATAATGGATTTTCAAAGTGTATCCTGCCCATGAAACTTCAAATCATTTTGCAATTTGATGCTAAATAAAAAATACATACAAAAATACTGCAGATAAATCTTCCCTGCAAGTATAATTGACAAAATGCCACTATGCAAAGATAAGTTTGTACAGAACTTTTTTTAAAATAAGCTATACATGAAATATTATTTGAAATATTTCAACTGAAATGTACTTTTTCCCTTTGGAGGTGTTTAAAAGATCACATAGGAGTGGAGATTGGATAATTTGGCACTGCTTAGCCCCAAGAAAAGGAGGTAAAAGAGGAACAAAAGGACAGAATACAAAAAAGGTTGCTGCACAAAGGCAAGGAATAATCTGTTCAGTGTCCTTGTGGATAGGGACAGAGATAACCCACTTCAACTGGTGCAAAGAAAATCTAAGTCAGGTAAGAAGTGAAACTTTTAAAAAGTAAGGCCAGGGCAGTACTGGGGGGTTAGGCTTCCTGAGCAAGCCTTGAAATCTCTGACATGGGAGATACTGAAGAAGCAGAGCAGGGCAAAGATTTATCACAGAGGGACTCAGGAGTAGCTGATTCTGGAAAGGAGACAAAAGATGGCATCTATTTTTGCCACTATGGATTTCTACAGTTGTCTCCAAAACCAGTCCCACTAGTATCACCAAGCAGCAGCACCGTAAGAAAATTCCAGCACACAATACAAATGAAACCATGGTTGGGAGAAAGTTAGACATTTAAACCTCTCTTGAAAAGTAGCAGCTACTAAAGTGACGCTGACTTAGGCGAGGGAAGACATGCAAACAATCAACGTGATTGATAATGTAAGCTTCGTTTATTGGTAATCTAGAGGCACTTTATATAGTATTAGTATATATGCTTGTCAGTTCTTGATTGGCTTACAATTATGAGAACACTTTCTTGTTTCTGCTTGATTGGTGTTAGATAAAAGACTACATTGGCAAGCTCCTGCCTGTATTAGATACATTAATGTTACAGCTTGAGAAATCGGAGTTCTACCTCCTACCTCATGGTCAGTACATCTTGTAAGCACAGTACTACATCCTTAAAACTTCTTTTTTGTTCTCAGGCCTGTTTCTCACGCAGGCTTTTTCTCATGTAGGCATTTGCTTGTACAGCTCTTTTAAAGTTCTGTTTCCCACAGCTTTTCCAATGATCCATGCCCCTGATCCTTTAACCATTTCTCAACACTAAAGGGCCTTATGGCAGGGTTTTACGCCTTACCCAGTCTGCAAGAGTAGTGCAGGAGGGGTTTGACACTGCAGTTCAGATATGTGATTAACAGCATCAGCATATTGACACAGTTCTGCTTGAGTCTGAGGCAGAGAGACGTGAATTTCAGCACATGCACAGGCTGAAAACCCAAGTGTTCCCTGGTTTGACAGCAGAAGCCCCAATAAGAACTTTTGCCAGGCTGGACAGGGGAGCATCAGCTCAGCAGTCTCCCTTTTAACAGTGTAACACCCAGCACTCACAGAATATGCTGAGTTGGAAGGGACCCACAAGGATCATTAAGTCCAACTCCTGGCCCTGCATAGTACCATCCCCAAGAGTCACATCATGTGATTGAGAGCATTGTCCAAATACTTCTTGATCTCTGTCAGGCTGGGTGCTCTGACCACTTCCCTGGGGACCCTGTTCCAGTACCCAACTACCCTCTGGGAGAAGAACCTTTTTCTGATATCCAACCTAAACCTCCCCTGACACAGCTTCAGGCCATTCGCTTGAGTCCTGTCACTGGTCACCACAAAGCAGAGATCAGTGTCTGCCCCTCCTCTTTCCCTCATGAGGAAGTTGTAACTGTGGTGTCTTCCCTCAGTCTCCTCCAGCCGAACAGACCAAGTGCCTTCAGCCACTCCTCATATGGCTTCTCCTCAAGGCCCTTCACCATCTTCATTGCCCTCCTTTGGACACTCTCTAATAGTTTAATGTCTTTCTTATATTGCAGTGACCAAAACTGCCCCCAGCACTCGAGGTTGGGCCGCACCGGTGCAGAGCAGAGTGGGACAATCCCCTCCCTGGCCTGGCCAGTGACGCTGGGCCTGATGCCCCCCAGGACACAGATGTCCCACCTGGCTCCAGGGCACAGCTGTTCAACTTTCTGTTGACCAGGAGCCCCAGGTCCCTTTCCATGGCACTGCTCTCCAGCACCTCATGCCCCAGTCTGCCTGAACATACAGGGCTGCCCCATTCCAGGTGCAGAATTCAGCACTTTCCTTTCTTGAACTTCATGTGGTTGGTGATGGCCCAGCCCTCTGATTTTTCCAGGTCTCTCTGCAAGGCCTCCCTGCCTTCCAGGGAGTCAACAACTCCTCCCAGTTTTCTGTGGTCAGAAAACTTAGTATCCCTTCCAGTGCTGCATCCAAATCATTTATGAAGATGTTGAAGAGCACAGGGTGGAGGATGAAGCCCTGCAGAACCCCACTAGTCACCACCAGCTCGATGTCACCCCAATCTCTGTCACCCTTTGTGTGCGACCCATGAGCCAGTTGCTCACCCATCACATGACGTGTTTATCTGGCTGTGGGATGGGCATTTTGTCCAGAAGGATCCTGTGGCAGACAGTATCAAAAGCTTTGCTGAAGTCCAAAATAATTATATCTGCTGGCTTCCCTTGATCAGCCTTGATCAAGGTAGGTCATCTTTTCATAAGAGGAAATCAGGTTCCACCAGCAGGACTTTCCCCTCATGAAGCTATGCTGGCTGTGACCAACATTGTCTTTCAGGCATTTTTCAACATCTCCCAGAATAATCTTCTCCATAGCTTTACCAGGCACTGAAATGAGACTGAAAGGCCTGTAGTTTCTTGGATCCTCCTTCTTGCCCTACCTGAAAATCAGGACAACATTCACCAGCTGGGACCTCTCTGGATTCCCAAGGCTGTTCAAAAATCATCAAGAGAGGCTTTGTGATGACATCAGCAGCTCTTTGAGGATTCTCATATGAATCCCATCAAGCCCATAGATTTGTAGGGGTTCAGCTGGAGCAGCAGATCCTGCACATTTTCAGGGTCACCTGTGTGGATGCTAAAAGGCAGGAGCAGAAAAATTTTCCAGCTCTGTAGCATTTGTGAAGTTTTTCCTTTCTCATGCTTTAGCTGAGAAACAGAGAAATCCAGCTTCTCACAGCTTCTCTGTGAAAGCTTTTGTTCTCATGAAAACTGGATGGACAACAGTTTGTAAGAATGTAAATCATTTCTACACCTGCAAGTTGTTGTGAGAACATTAGAATTGTTTTCAATCTTGTGAGAATAATATTTGGAAATGGTTGTCTTACTGCTCAGCCTATCACCTTGAGAGGTGGTGAGTGAATAAGCCAATCATGTAATTTCTTTATTGCAAACTACACTATAAAAGATAAGCTATTCATTAAATGAGGTCTTAGCTTGCTTTGGCCATACCTTGCAGCCTGAACTTGTGTTGTGATTCCGCCGTTCTTTGGGAATAACAGCAACACACCTGGGAGTTGATCATTCTCATAGTCATGGTCCTCCAGCTCAGGGCACTGGGACCCCCTTGGTCTGTAGATACAAGAATGCTGCTAACAAGGATTTTCTTGCTATTTTCTGTGAGAGACTTTTCTCTCTCACAGAAGAGGTAGCAGAGTTATGTAAACAACCAAGCCACCTGCAACCTTGAAAAGTCTTGTTTATGGTATAGTAGAAAAATATTTTGACAATGGATGTTTTAGGATTTTAGCCAATCACCCCCAAGGGGTTGCTGGTCCTTTGTCCAATTAGACTATGAAGAAAAAAGTCTATAAAAGAGTTTGTAAAGTAATTAAATTAATCAATCTTACTGCACAATTCCTGCCTGCTGGATCTTCTCTCCTCCTCCCTACGGCTGCGGGACACAGTAAAATACCCTAGGGCTACAGTAATACTGGTCCATCATCTGTGTTGAAGACAGAGGTAAAGAATGTTTTAAACAGCTCTGCCTTGTCCATGTCCCTGTTTGTAATGTGACCATCCTCATCCTGCAACAGGCCAGTGTTATTTTTACACTGCCTTTCACTATTAATGTATTTGAAAAAACTCTTTGTAGTGTCTGCCACAATTCTGGCAGCTTCAACTCCAGTTGAGCTTTGGCCGCATTAATTTTCTTGCTACAGTGAGGAGCAGCATATTTGTGTTCTTCCCATGTCATCTGACTTGGCTTCCACTGGGCACACACCTTCCTTTTTTGCCTTATTTTCAAGAGGAGATCACTGTTCAGCCAAGCTGGTCTTCTGCCTCACCTTCTTGACTTCTGACATTTGGGAATTGCTGTAGCTGTGCCCTTAGGAGGGAATGTTTAACAAGCGCCAGCACTGATGGACGCCAGCATCTGCACAAACATTTTTCCAGGGGACCTTACTCACTACTTCCCTGAGCAGCCTGAGTTCTGCTCTCCTCATGGCTGGAGTTGAGGTTTTGCTGGCACTTTTCCTCCTGTCATCCAAGATTTTAAACTCAATGGCTCTGTGGTCGCTGCAGCCAAGACGGCCCCAATCTCCTCTTCACTCACAAGATCCTCTGTTGAGAAGTGACAGATCAAAAAGAGCATCTTTCTGAGTCAGCTCCTTTAGGACCTTTTCCATAAAGTTGTTTTCCAGGTGTTTTAGGAATCTTCTGGCCTGGGTTGTACCAGCTGTGTGATGTTCCCAGTTGATTCCTGGCAAGTAGAATTTCCCCATGAATACAAGGGCAGTTGACCTGGAAATGTCCTTGAGCTCCTCAAAGAATAATTCATCATGAGAACAGAAACCAGACAGAAGTTTCCCTAATGGTACTCAGTGGGAGTGGCAATCCAGCAGGTAGGGCAGGGTGTTCCTTAGCAAGAAGAATAGAAACAGCTACTTAAATGCATACATTGAGTTAATGCAAGCTCCGGCATTGGGCATACCAGATGTCACTAAACCTTTTCTGTTGTTCTCACATGAAAGGCAAGGACTGGCACTGGGACTTTTGGCACAAAAGCTGGGACCGTATAGAAGTCCAGTGGCTTATTTCTCCAAGCAGCTGGATGTGGTCAGCCAAGGAGAGCCCGCCTGCCTGCGTGCAGTGGCAGCTGTGATCCTGAACATAGAAGAAGCTCACAAGTTCACACTGGGACAGCAGGTAACTGTTTTTATCTCTCACACAGTGTCAGCAGTACTCGCACAGAAAGGAAATCACTGGTTAACCCCATCTCGCTTTCTTAAATACCAGGCTGTCCTAGCAGAATCGGAGGATGTGAGTATCCAAGTAACTAAAATCCAGCAGCTTACCTCCAGGGCAAGGCTACTGAAGACCCCGTACAGCACGACTGCATCGAAACCATGGAGGCAGTTTACTCCAGCCACCCAGACCTAAAGGACTCTCCACTAGAAAATGCAGAAAACTGGTTCACCAATGGGAGCAGTTATGTCAAGGATGGTAAGCGGCTCGCTGGGTATGCAGTTACAACCACAGACGCTGTCATTGAGGCAAATCTGTTACCTGTGGGGACATCAGCTCAAAAGGCTGAAATAATAGCCCTAACTTGAGCCTTGGCATTGGCCAAAGGAAAACCTATCCACATTTAGACTGATTCAAGGTATGCTTTTAGGGTGGTACACGCTCATGGGGCTATCTGGAAAGAAAGGGGTTTATTAACCTCACAGAAGAAAGAAATCAAGCATGCTACTGAAATCGTACAGTTACTAGAAGCAGTGTTAAAACCTTCAAAAGTGGTTATAATGCATTGTAAGGGACACTCCCAAGGTAACACCATCCCTGAACTGGGAAATGCTATGGCAGACAAAACAGCAAAGGCAGTAGCCATTGGGGTTCAGATCCAAGCCCTAGCTCTAATTCCTTCTAGCATCCTTATGGATGAAAAAACCCCCACCATATGACACTAATGTTTTAAATTGGATACAAGAAGACAAGAAACAAATAAGCACAGATGGGTGGGCTAGGATAAAAGGTCTCATAGTCATACCCAGAAAACTATTAAAATCATTTATCCAAAGCGAACATTGCATCAAATTACCTTACATGACACTTCTTGAAGGTTTAAAGAGATGTGGGACAAACTTACAGCATAGTTACCCAACTTATTCTGGCTTAAACATTGTTTGTAATAGCTATTTGTGTTATTGCATTGATACTTATTGTTTATATTAGTAGTTACTGTTGTATGATACTATGTACTTAGAATCGAGATGCTTATGCCCAATGGCACAAGCACAAACAGAAATAAGGTAGAGAACGGTACTTACTTTAAAGACATGCAAGATTTGTAAAGAATTGCAAATAACCAAAGAAAAGGGGGGATTGAGGAAAGGGCAGTCAATAACTAACTCATGTAAGCACAAGTTAACTATTGGGAGACAACAAATGTTAGTTCAGACAGCAGATGTTAATTACAAAACCTAAGAAGCCGAATTCACCCTAATCTTGTCAAGATAGAGGGGATAAGGATTATCCCAGAGACTGCTGAATCATTCCTCAAAGGACTACGCATGCCCAGGGAGAAAGGTGAAAAGTGCACTGTGAGGAAGACTACTGGTCTTCATCAGAAAGACCCCTGAGGAAGAAGAGGAGCCTTCCTCAGTGCAACTACCAGGACACACACCGCATGCGTGGCCCGTATGCTAATGATATTAATGACTTCCGAGAAATAATTTGTATAACCACACCTGTCCCAAGGAAAGTGATGAATATTCATAATTTAACCCTTAATAGTGTGTTGTAGGGAGCACCGGTGTGTGTGTTTTGGAGGAGCGATCCCCCGACACCCGGCGCACTGAATAAAGCAAATACCCACTTCTCTGACTCTGTCTCTGAAGTGTCTCCTGGCCTGGTTGCGGCACGATTCAACATCAGAGCTCTTTTAGTGGGACTTAAAATTTCAAATCACAAAATCCTCCCTCCCATGTACTTTTTCAAAGTCCATTTTCCGGAGGTAAAAAAGAAGAGGGGGGAAGAATGCACTTGGTTCACAGCCCTTTCATCCTCCCAAAAGTTATAATTAACATCCCCCCAGTGGCGTGAATCCTCCCTATTTAGTACCTGTGACAACACCGTCTTCCAACTTTTCTGTTCAAAAACCTAAAATTCCAGCATAACACAATTTCATCAGCTTTCTATTTGTTCTAGAATATAATTAAGCTATTTCCCCTTTGACTCAGTACTAAAAATAAAAGTATTAAGCTATATACTAAGACATTTTCAGAGCACTTCTTAAAAATAAGAAGTTTCCTGCTAACTCCAAGCACTTCTTGGTGCTGCAAAGCAACATAGTGACTCAATAACTCCATAGCACAAGATGCCCCAGATGGGCCTGACATCACCCTAGTAATAATTAGTATTATATGCTTGTATTCAGTTTTAGAATTAAATCACTGCCCACCACTGCTGCCGCCCAGTATTGTAGCAAAAGTAGCTCTTTTAACAGAGATGAAAAGTCTGGGCAGACTCACATGATTGACAGTGCCCTAACTTTTTTTTTCCCCCCAATAAAGTTTTTACAGATAAAGTCAGATATCCAGCAGCTAAATATAATAGACATAGCTATGCCCCTTGTATTTTTTTTGGCTCCCACAGTATACAAAAATCACTAATAGCAGTACTGCATTCTGAAATCTTACATGAAAAATAACTATTAGAAATGTATGATTTGTGTTTGACTTTACATCTTTACATATTATCTTCTCTGAGAAGGAAAAGAAAGTAATTGAAGCAGAAAACAGTACAAAAGACCATCTAAATTGCCACTGACAATGGATTTTGAGCTTGGCTAACAGTGGAAGTCTCTCCAAAGAGAGACTGCTAATGGAAGCTGATGAACACCATACTAATAGAGACCCAGGTGAAGAATTAAGATTTTTCAAGAAACACTTGAGGCAGGAAAACTTGCACATCTCTCAGTCAGTTAAGAACAACGCCCAAAGCCGGGCACAGTCTGTCAGTCCGCCCTGACAGTGCATGGCCTGGAACAGAGAGAAACCCAAACAGTGCAACAGGCTACACCACACAAAGGTGTGCTCAGGCACAGCATCCTCTGTCCCTCGTGTGCCCCACCACAGTACCGTGAGGCCAGAGCACCACCCAGCAGAGCACAATACATGGATTATCCATCACAACAAACTGGACATTAATTTCTTTGAAGTTGGGTGCAAAAAGCAGTAGGCTGATGGGCACTTATGCCTGGCATGAGAAGAAAAGCCACTAAGCATTGGGATGTAAGAAGGCAACTACCAGACTCCACAGGTCAGCTCCAGAAAGGAGTATGTGATTTGGCTATATGGGTAACCACTCCCTTAAGCTTCATGCACTTCATGAGCAAAGAGACTACAAAGAAGCTGATGAGCACTTAGAAACATCCTTCAGGGAACAGAAAAAACTGAAGATGAAGATCGCAGCCTCTCTCCAAGATTCATGCCCATGGGAAAGTGTTCTCCTTCCAGCAGCAGCCAGAAGGGTTGGAAAAGGCCAATTTCATGGGTAATCAAATAATACCAATTAAAAACCAACGAGGCAAGCAAACTCACTGGTCAAAGCAGGAGAAACATCATCCTCAGCAAAGCTGAGTGTTAAATGAGGGGGGGAAAGGCAGTGTTCCCACAGTCCTACAGAGCAGGAAATTATAAAGAACAGCAACTGATGTTACATGATTCCTACACTTCTTGTCACCCAAGTATGCTGAGGAAACCAAAGAGCATGTCTATGCTCATCCAGCTCTCCCTCTGGGAGGGACTCCCTCCACCAACTGCCACTCATGTACAGCAACTGCTATTTTGGTCTCACTGGCACTTTTTATCACAGAGGGAGCAGAAGGTCTCCACCAATTGCATCACACAGATGTTTTATCTAATTCCCTCTGAGTAACTTTTATGCATCATCCCTTGAAGAACATCACCACCTCAGTGGACAACAAAGGGATGGATTAACCTGGAGCCTAACTTAGTCCTTTCCTATCAATGCAGAAATGCCTTCCTCAGCCATAGTAGCGTCCCTGAGAAGGGGTGCAGAACAGGGATGCTTCTGTGCAGTGCTTTGGCAGCAAAATGGAATGTAATAGATATGCCCAGCTTTTTTAGGTGCTTGCTGTGGTTTTAAAGCACCAGATGGTGGTGGTTTTAGATCAGGTGAAACATTTGCTTTCAATTTTAACTCTTTGGCATTGATAAAAAAGCCCTTATGGAGAGCGATCCTGGAGAAGGTCACATGCACCAAACTCCATAGCACTGTGAGGCAACAAAACTCCAAGCAGAACACAGGCTTCCAGCATCTTGCACTTAAAAGTGGAAGGTGGAGACAGCAAACTGGCTTAGTGCTCTTAACAGAAATCTAAACATGCACATACTTATTTTCTCCTTTTTATTTTCAAAAGATATATGGAAAAAAGACAGACAGAAGAGCAAGACACACAGAAAGCCTGCAAGCTCTCAGTTTGCAAGGCACCATCTGCTCTTCAGGAGATGTGGTATATGCACAATAAAGATTTCGTTTTCTGACACAGTTAAAAGCAAAACAATGTCAACACATGCCTCTTTAGAGCAGCTCTGGCACCAGTTCTCTAAATATTGGATTTCTGGGACCCAAAGAATTTATGGCAGACTTAAAAAGGTTCCAAAACCAGACTCCTCAACAAGAGTCTTACTGTGCCACAACAAGAAGGTAACAATAGTATCATTGTCTCTAATATAATCCATCTTTTCCCCTTTTGCCAGTTAATAGATTTGGGCACCAGAAGCCCTTTGGGGCACAGCAACTCACCGAGGTACATTCACTCTTTACAGTCAACTGCAACAACACAGTACTCAGGCTGGCCACACTTTGAGAGTGACGGACAACACTGGAACCACACCCATGACATTTAGAGGGAATTACTGACAACACCTGATACCAGCAGTAAACAATGAAACCTCTGAGATGAGGGCCACTGATAACCAACCACTTCCTTTAGTATGTCAGAGCTCTCCAAAGTCCTATGTTATGTGCTAACACCAGAAATGGCTCACCTCACTTCCTGACAGCTCTCTCACAGCTATATAATCATAGGTCATCAGCAGACAGCAATGTAGAAGATGCTGCAAACACAGGGAGAATTTGTTTACCCTTATTAAATTATTCAGAACCATAACTATGCAAGAAGAGATATTAAAGGTCTTAAATCTATTAAAGGCAGCATGCTATGTTAACAGTTGGACTAGTTCTTAAAGGTCTTTTCCAACCTAAATGATTCTATGCTTCATCCCTGGACCGTCTCCTTCCTTTCTGGTATAAGGAGGGACTTCCTTGCATGACCTGACCCTACAACCATGGATATGAGCCAAGAATAACACAGACTTTCTGTTTCCAGATTCATCACCACATGGGCTGAAGAATGTCTTCTTGATACTGAATTTGCTTTAAAAAAAAATCACCATAATCATCTCATTGAGCTAGTTATGCATAAACAAAAACCAGATGGTATCATTGTAAGTGCTGGCAGAATACACACCTGTTAAATAAGAGAAGCCAAAATTGGGGTTGAATCCAACACTTCTCTCTCTCTCAGTCCCTCTCTCCCTCCTCCCTCACCTGTTCCCCCATCTTCCCCCTCCCCTTTCTCTCTCTGGAAATGTTTTCTCAGGGCACATTCATGTCTCACATCTTTCATACCTTGAGCAGCAGGCCTAAGCTCTTGACACTTTTTATTTCAGCTGAACATGCTAAGCTTTGGAGCCAAACTCCCCCGGACCTAGGGAGTCAGCACAGATTATATCCCTTCTACTGACATGCATTTTACTTCCTCATATGCAGAAAAGCATGCAGCTTTCACTAGAGACATAATGCTTCATCATTAAACTATGTCCCCACCTCAAGTCAAAGCCTCTTTGCTATAACAACATGTTCTGTATCAGCTTGTGCATTAGCAAACACCCTCCACACGGGTAGCTGCACAGGACTGATGTGTTTGGTGCATTACTGACTTCAGCATAAGGTCAGACACAGTGGTACTTAACAACTTTATGGTAGCAATGCTTATAGAGGCTTATATAGTTGAACTCCTTGTCTTTCTCACTTTTAAATACAGGGTAATAAAATCCTAACTGTAAGCCACTGGAGTGCTTAAAATGATCTCAAAGTTTGCTGTGTATAACACAAACACCTCCTATCATTTGAAGAAAAACAAGAATCAGGCTCCAACTTTAGTCCTTTTTTTTCCTTTTATTTTCATGTAAGTATTCAAAAAGCAGGTCAAGTTTAGTAGGTGCAATGATGATTATTTCAAACCACATTTCATAGCCCTGCCTACAGACACTGTTACTATCCTTAAATATAAGGATAGTATTTTGTGGGGTATGCCCAGCCCCTGCCCTGGAGGGAGGCCTGCTGGTAAGGAGATTGCACAACCTCCCAGCAGAATCCCCTTGGAAAAGACAGCACTCGGTGAGGGTGAGAGAAAACAAGAACCATGATCCTCTGGGAGAACCTATGTAAATTCCTTGTAACCCATTGGCTTCTACCCTCTCACACCCACCCTTGTATCCCTATAAGATCTAGCCCTCTCCCCCTTTGAGTTTGGAGAGCTCATCCCTAGCCTCCCCTTCGCAGGGGCGTGGACTAATAAAGCTGCCTCATGCAGAACTGCTATAAGAGCCTCTCGTCTCTCTCCTCCTGGTCCAGCCTGGGGTTTGCCTCACAGAACAAGAGCTGAAGTCACTCTCGCTGAAATCACTAAAGAGCTCACAGCCTGCTGAGACAGGCACCCTTTCTGCAGAGGCATCTCCGGCAGCCGAGGGAACGCCACGGACTTCTGGAAGACTGATCCTTGCGGGACACTCTCTCTGGGCTGGTCCCGGCTTCCTGGGTCTAAGCCACAGACCCCAACCTGGCCGCTATAGTATTTTTATTCTATTTCAATACATTATGCAAGACAAAGAAGTAGCACTTAATGCAACCAGGGGCTTGTAATCACAAGCCCCGGCGTGCCCTCGGGCAGAGGGGACGCAGCGTTAGCCTCCACAACGTCCTCACTGGACGGCTCAGTGGAATAGGTGTGAGATAGATGCGTGCACTGGCTCCTCCTCAGAGGAAGCACGTCGAGCGGCTGATGGATTAGGCTCGCGTTAGCCCGGAGGCAAAGAAGGCGGGAGGGGCTTCTGGTATGGGTTCCAACAGGTTTATTTGCAGGAGGGTCCAGGGACCAGAGCAGCCGAGAAGATGCGGGCTCGCCCCTTTATGGGGGGTGGAGCAAGGCAGGGAAAGCGAAAACAACCAATGGGGTACAAGCAGAGGGGAGGGTACAATTTTTCAGAACAAATGGGGAAAACAGGGAGGCAGGAGTCATAACAGGGAACCAATTAATAACTAAAAAAGGGAGAACTTTCTGGAACAGGGGGAGGTTGTGGGATACGCCCAGCCACTGCCCTGGAGGGATGTCTGCTGAGATAAAAGATTTTGCAATCACCCAGCAGGACTCCCTGGAAAGGTGACTACTTTTGAGTCATGGTGAGGAAAAGTAGACCCACAGTCCTTTGGGAGACACTATGCAGATCATTCTGTAACCCATTGGTCTATCCCAGACCCTCTGTAACCCATTGGTCCCCTTGCTGATCCCCTGTATCCCTATAAAAGAAGACCAGTTCGCCTCTGTAGGGAGAGAGCTCGCCCCTGGCCTTCCCTTCGCCGGAGGGAACCCACAATAAAGCTACCTTCGTGCGGAACCAGCCATACGGGTCTTCTCGTCTCTCTCTGGTCTGGTTTGGCCTGGAGGCTGCCCTGCAGAGCTGAGCTGGAATCACGAGCTGATATCACTAAAGAGCTGACAGCTTCTGCAAGGGCTCCTCTGCCAGCAGCTGAGAGGAAGACACCGGAGCTCGGGCAGGCAATTCCTTTCGGGACCATCTCCCCGGACCGGTCATCTCTTCCTGGGTCACGGCCACAGACTCCACCACCAGCTGTAATAACTGGCGCCCGAACAGCCTTGGATCCTGGACAACCCGGACCTGGCCTGAGCTGCGTCTTGATCGCCAAGACAGAACCAGCCGTTCATGTGCTGCTCCTCTGAAGATAGACCTATGTTTTAGCAGGCCTTTCGGACGGGGACAGTTCGAGTCCCTCATCTCCCACCTAGGACAAAGTCCCTGAGGATTGAACTGCCAGACCATCCCCCCAGCAGACCTTTCCAGGAGCCAGCCCCACCAGAAAACGGGATTTGTAAGTTTAAACTTGGGGCTCTGCTCTCCTCATGCGCGCATTTTAAGTTATTTTGGGTTTTTTTCTCTTTTTCTGCTGAGGGAGGAACTAAGATGGGACATAGGCAAGCTAAACCCAGCCTTTCCCAATCTGAGAGAGACCTATACCCCTTTCTTCTGACTCTTCTCTTAAAATCTGACTTTAAATTCCATAAAGGTGTTCTTTCTAAGAAAAATCTTAAATCTTTCACTAATTGGATATCTCTAAATTTCCCTGAAGCTAAATCCGATTCTGTTCTTTCTGATTCGTTCTGGGACAGTGTGGGGAACAAACTGTATTCCTCTCAAGCCTCGGGAAACCTCTCAGTTTCAAAATTAATTCCTTTATTTCATTTACTGGTTAAAACATGTCGTGCGAAAACCCCCCCTCAGCCAAACCCCTTCTCTGCCCTTCCCCCCTCCCACCCCCCTCTCCGCCTCCGGTAATGGCCAGCCAGAGTGCGGACCCAGCCAGCTGCCCCAGCCCTGGCCCGGCAGGGGCGCTGGCCCCCCTGCTCGCCCCCCCGGTTCCGCTGTCACCCCCCAGGCAGCGCACGCGGCACCCATCCCAGACCCATCCCCCCTCCCCGGGATGGATGAGCCGCCCCCAGCCCCGTCTCCCTGTGCCCCTGGTATCCCGCAACCCTCCCCGCACGACACCACCCCTCCCCCTCTCGCACCGGCCCGCGGTGCCTCCGACCCCCCCACCCCACCGCGTCCCACGCCCCCGCGTCCCAGTTTCCTGCCGCGTCCCAGCTCCCTGCCGCGTCCCTGCTCCACGCGGCCCTGCTCCCCCCCCACCCCCGCGCGGGGGCCCCCGCCCCGCCCGCCGCCCCCCCCCCCCGGCCCCCCCCCCGCACCCACGGAGCAAGCATGGTACAACACGGGACCGGTCCCACAGAGCTCCGTGCACACACTGTGGGGCACGGAACAAGCATCACACCCCCCGCCAGCGTCTGCCCCTCTCGCCGCTGGCAGAACGCAGCTATCTGCAGCACCGCCTCAGGCTATCGCCCATAGAATGGAATCTCCCTCCCCCCTTCCCCCACCGCAAATGGTCCTGCCACCCTGGCAGGCACCGGCACACCCGCTCTCCCCCCTCCCAGCTGCATCTTGCGCAATCCCTGCTGATGTTCCCCCTCTCCCTGCACCCCCCCCTTCCCCTACTACGGGTTCTTGCGCAATCCCCCCACTGCTGCGCTAGAGCCTACTTCCCCCCACCCTCCTATCGCCCACCCCGACTCCACATGGAATTGCAAAACCGGCACTACCTGTAACCCCTCCCAAACGACCAGTTGCTGCACAGCCTCTCCACCCACATGCTGCCATAACAGGACCCCTTCCCACCCCTCAAAGCACCCCGGACCCCCCGCCATTCCCGCCCTGGGTAAAGCAGAGCCAGCATTTCAAAAACGCTGCGCTACGCCCCCTGTACCCCAGCCCCGCCCTGCCACAGCCTATCCCTCCTGTTCAGATGACAGCAGCAGCTCAGACTCTGAATCTGAAGATCGATGGGCACAGACACGCAGGGAAGCGAACCGGGAGGGGGATTGGGAGTTGGCTCAGAAAATT
>NW_024580661.1:137263-167000 GCF_017639235.1 Corvus kubaryi | reverse complement strand
GGGGGAGAGGCTACGCCTGTGTCCAGCTACCATCTGGCCCGAAGTGGTTCCCAGGAAAAAGCATTAAACCGTACTTAGGCCCTACAAACACTGCTACCACAAACACCAAGAACTCTCCTGAGACAAATACAGGACCTCCCCAAAACCAGACCAGCTCGGCATAGAGACAAAAACGTCGCCAGATGCCCACCAACCAGGAAAAGGATCGTCCCACCACACGGCAGCAGATGAAACAGAAAGCTGAACAAGAAGCTACAGCAAAAAAGTCAAGCCATAGGCCAGACACAGCCTGGAAAAACTGATCCCTAGTTTATATGTTATCACCCCTTGTTACCCCGGAATATCCCCTTCCCTCAACCCTTGTCAAACTTCCCTAAACCCCAAAACCTCCCCTCTCACCACAAAGCTAACAAATCTTGCTTGTATTCCCTCTCAGAAGCCCCATCCCTGCCCAAAGATGAAATGTGTCTACATTGATGCTGTCCTCACCACAGCCTTGATGACCTAAAAGTAGTCAATGACCTTTTTGGATGATAAGAAATAACGGGATGGATTGCATCTTTGATTAAGGGAGCTTTGTGGGAATTCATTGTAATTATTACTGTGTTACTTATGTTCTCTTGCCTCCTACGTTGCTGCAGAAAGGCTGCTGGGAATGCTTTTTAATAAACACAGAAGGGGGAGTTGTGGGATATGCCCAGCCCCTGCCCTGGAGGGATGTCTGCTGAGATAAAAGATTTTGCAATCACCCAGCAGGACTCCCTGGAAAGGTGACTACTTTTGAGTCATGGTGAGGAAAAGTAGACCCACAGTCCTTTGGGAGACCCTATGCAGATCATTCTGTAACCCATTGGTCTATCCCAGACCCTCTGTAACCCATTGGTCCCCTTGCTGATCCCCTGTATCCCTATAAAAGAAGACCAGTTCGCCTCTGTAGGGAGAGAGCTCATCCCTGGCCTTCCCTTCGCTGGAGGGAACCCACAATAAAGCTACCTTCGTGCGGAACCAGCCATACGGGTCTTCTCGTCTCTCTCTGGTCTGGTTTGGCCAAGAGGCTGCCCTGCAGAGCTGAGCTGGAATCACGAGCTGATATCACTAAAGAGCTGACAGCTTCTGCAAGGGCTCCTCTGCCAGCAGCTGAGAGGAAGACACCGGACCTCGGGCAGGCGATTCCTTTCGGGACCATCTCCCCGGACCGGTCATCTCTTCCTGGGTCACGGCCACAGACCCCACCACCAGCTGTAATAGGAGGTAATTTAGGATTGGGAGCCACCCAGGGGGAGGTAACCTAGATCTCAGTGATCTCTTCTGGTGACTGACATTTGATGGTTTCAGCCCGAGAGCAGGCTGAGCCACCCCAACAGCACCTGGAATGTTACCACAAGTTAGATACTTGTATCTTATACAGAGTATACCCATCTGCGATAGGGTTTTCCAGGTTCACATACTCATAGAATATATTTATATGCCTGAATCAAGAGGCAGAAATGCTTCAAAATAGTATCCTCCTCCTTCTAACCACAACTGGTGAGACACTGAGTCACTTTATCAGCTGCTCACCATGTAAATGAGATGAAGAGGTTAAGTAGCTTATTGAACTGAAACCCTACAGATTATATCATTTACTTGCTCATTAATGAGAATTTAAGCACTTAGTTCATACTTTCGCCCCCTCAGTCAAATAAAAGGCTTTGGTGACAGCAAGGACTAAATAAATATCAACTCTGTTTCCTTATGAAAAACTGTACATGCCATATCACGTACTGCTCACTGGTAAATTTGCTGTTATGGATCTACATCATTAGGCTGCACATTATAGATTAACAATAGTGGTAGCAAGAAGGTTTACAGTAATTCCTGTGCTTGTTTAGCAGTTTCTTTCTTAATTGTGTATCTGTACTATTTCAGCAGAAGACCACAGCAAGCACCTAAAAAAAGCTGGGCATATCTATTACATCATTCATCTGACTTAAACAGCTTCTTGGTTCTTGGGTTCTCAGCAAGCAAATCGCACTTCTATAACACGTAGAGCTGAGCAGCAGCATACAAAACCCAAAGTGAACTACTTGCTCTGCAAAGTTTTACTGATTCTGGAAAAAGCCCCAACAAGAACTTTAGATTTTCATGAGCAAAGCTGGAAGTGCAGTATTTCATCAGTAACTGTAGCAAAACACCATCCTAAGTCCATGTTTAAGCATAGTAAGATATTTGACTTCATCTGATTCACTGAGACAGATGAGCAAAACATTTTGATCAAATCCTTACTGAAGGAATCAGATCAGCTGAAATTATTTACAGAACAATTGTATTTTTCTGTATTTCACTGAATTGAGAAGAGATCCCATTGTGGGTTTTAAAATGTGAGGATTAAAAATAAAATGTTCTTTCATTTCTAAAAACTATCAGTAACTATGTTTGCCTAAATGAAACATTTTCTTTTTCATTTCAAGTTGCATCTCACCTCAAAATTGAAAATGCCAGCACTTAGAAAGTAGAAATATTTTTTACTCCTTTTCATTTAATTCTTACCTTTGTCTGTGATTTGCTTCCTCCTGTTTTTCCAAACTCAATGTACCAGGTTATTCACAGTATCCTGCTGATACACAGCACTTGCAACCCTGCTTGTAGGGATTTCCGTCTGCCCTACACTCTTTCCACTCTTCCCCAGAACCCTGATGGAGGCACCAACTTCCATCAGCCATCTTCAGAGGGTGATCTTATCCCAGCTCAATTCAACAACAAAATTCCCACCTCAGCTTTAAGATATTTGATATTCTGCCTGACCTCTTGCCTTTTTGATTTTATGCATTACCCATGTTGGCACCTCTCTGACCTTCCCCTTGGCATGTCTTAGTTTTCTTCAACTACCAATACACTTTTTTTTGTATTTGCCTCAAGACAGGCATCACAGGCAGCTAATGCATGCAACAGACTGAAGGAAAGTCTGAAGTTTCAAACAAGAAACTAGATTATTCATTAAGCATTAAATTAAAATTTAAACTCTGCTCTGAAGATATGGTATCAAAGTCTCCAAGGAAAATAGTTTCTTATTAGTCTCCAAGTAAAGTTTTTATCCTGTTTTATTGCAGCAAGTGGCTGAAACCAAAGGAATTTAATAAGCACCTCCAAACTGCAGGTCAGGTGAACAGGCTCTCTACCAAGGATGTGCATTTTGCCACATGATCAGAGGTGAAACATGTCAAATTATTTTCACTAAGTTTCATGTGTATTTGTTCTAGAGTATCTGGAAGACTTTTTCAGAAAACCACCACCTCATCTCCATCCCTAATCATTCAAACCATCTCTCCACTTTTTTTAGGCAAGCCTAGTACATCTTACACAAGTGAAAGAAAATACACAACAATGCAATAATGACTTATTTTGGAATTTCTACTGTGAATTGTTAGCTATTGTCATCTGCAAATTGCAGCAGAATTTGCTTTCTGAAATACAAACTTGAAACCAGCCGATATCCAAAACCAGCTTAGTGAGGAGGGGTCAGTGATAGATCAGGCAATGTCCAACTTTCTACCCTCAGTGTGTTCTCTTTCAGCAGAGGAAAGAGCTTTTCTGCCTGCTGCAACCCAGGAAAAGGTTCCGGGTATATCATTTCCTGACACAGCCCAAGGAGGAAAAAATTCTGACATTATGGAGAGTTCTTCCTTGTCTGAGTTATCCCTTAGAGCCTAAACGAAATTTTTAATAAAATGAGAGTTTAAAAGAAAAAAAAACATTTCTGTTATCCCACATGAGAACAACAGTGTTTAGTAAAACTTGAAACTCTTGGGGGAGTAAAATACATTTCTGCCAAAACAACTCAACTCTGGCAACCAACCACCCAAACCGAAGTTCTGTTAAAGAAAACAAACAAACCACACCAAAAAAAGAAAGCCCCACAACAACAAAACCCAAACAAATGAACAAAAAATTCAAGAAAACAGGAAAATATTGCGGTCTCCTCCTTTCAAAAGAGTAGATAAAACACAGGCAAACCTACGATCTCAGAAATAGATTCTTCTTCAGGGAAATTTTACAGGAACACAAGGAAGCAAGGTTCTGTGTGGGTTTTGTGTACAGCCTACACACACAAAAAGAATTTACAGCATTCAGTCTTTAGCAAATAATTTCTCATGTGGATAAGCAGGACCATTAAACCTCCCTAGTCACAGAAGTAATCAGTCATAGGTGGTTTTTTTCTCATCATCTTACTTTAAAAAAAAAAGCATAGATTATTATTATATCCAGTCATACTTTTTTAACTTCTCAAAATATTATTTTCCTGAAAAACAAAGCAGAAATTGTTTTCTTCATTGATAATAACTGTAAGGTATAGTAGTATACTTGTCAGATACAAGTCCATGAAAGCCCATATACTTTGCTACCACATTTCCCATTATAACAGAAATATTGTAAGAAGTCCATCAACTAATACAGAGCTCTGAGAAGAGAGACTCAGAGGATGCACTGACTGACCATAGGACTGTTCATGCTGGGGGCTTGCGGCATCACAGTTACAGGGGAAAACGCATTACCTGCAGGGACAGAAGCAAAGCCATCCCTAGCTCCAAGCCAGCGCCTCCAATGCAATCTGCAGCAGCAGTATCCATATCCACAGTTCCCTCTGTGGCCTCTTGCAATCCCACCGCTTTCTTGAACACCTTGCAAGTAAGAACCAGGAGGGTCCCACCACACCCCCTCTGGTGTAGAATTCATACACCAACAGCGTACGCAGCACACTTTGAGACTAAGCTTAAAGCATCCTTTAATTGAAATACATCCCTAAGGAGACCATATGGCATCCTCTTCACTAATGTTCCCTCCGTACTTCTCTGAAAAAAGTGCCTATAGCTCAGGATTGAAAAGAAAACATTGACAAAGTGTCTTGTCTGCACAGAATTAATACCAGGGGGAAAAAAATCAAATTTCACTTCCTGCAGTTTTGAAGACTAGATTTGGATAATAGCAAATCTTCTTTTATCAAGCTTGCACAGTCTGAAGGAAAAGACATGCTGCTGTCCTCATTTCCCCCTGCACAACAAACTCAGTCACATGAGGTTGGATTGTTGCTGGCAGTGGCAGAGCCTGCAGCCATCCTCTTGCCGCACAGCCTCCTCCTCTCCTCCAATACTATTGCCAAAGCTGCTTCCAGCACGAGTTGACATTTGCGAATGCCCTTTTTCTACTCTGGCACCTCACAACAATGCCACCTTTCTGATCTCTTTTAAATCACATCTATCTCTAACTTACCTTTTCAAGATCATTAGCAGCAAAATTCCCAATATAGTGCATTCTGTCTAGGTTGTCTTGCTGAGGGGACACTCATTCGTGTTGACTCCATTCCTTCATTATCCTGATGCCTGAAGAGACCACCTAGAAACAGAGACTAGACAGGAATAAGGGAATAAAGGTAGGTATTTATTTGAAGGGCCTTCAAAGGTACCCCTGGGGAGCCAGAGGCTGCTGCCAAGATGGACCCCAAGATGGATGACAGGTCACAAGTTCTTCACACTTTTATTGATGCCTTTCCGTGGTGGGTCCTAAAGTCCTGGTCACAGTCTTAGATTGTTGCTCCGGCCCCTCTGTAATTTTCTGGCAAAGAGAGGGGCAAAGCAAGATGTGTTCCAACCCAAGACTGGGAGTTTCAAGGTCTTTAGGGTCCCTTCGTGGTCGCCAGCAACTGATGCCTTTTCCTGGTCTTAAAATCAAGAGTCATACACGGTTACAAGGGGAAAAGGGATTTTACCTTGGTATTTATTTTACCTTGGTATTTATTTTTAGGTGTACACGTCCAGGTCATATGCATCGAGATGCACCCCGCCAAGTCTATTTCTCTGTCTCTGTGTCTCTGTGTCCCTGCCCTCCCAACATTGGGTATAACATTATAGGTTTTACTAATTAGCATATCTATCAAAGATTCCCCAATGAGAGGCTCAAGTGAGCCCCCCTCCCCAAGGAACCTTCCCCTGGATGGTTCTATCTTGGTTTACAGAATATGTTCTGGAGAGGACTTTGGGGTCTGGGGCACACTGATCCCTAGCTACGAAGCTTCTAAAATGTTTAGTCTCTTAGCTTGACAAACAAGTCCAAGAATGTAGGCAAAAAGCACTGGGAATACAGAAGCTGTAAAAAGGTATAACAGGGCTATAAAAGAAAAGGCAAAAATCTTCATGGCATCATTATAAGAAGTTTGGTTCATTTGCATATCAGAGTTAATTCTCCAATTAAAGCTTCAGTTAATTATGTAGTTTCCCCAAGCTCACTCCCCTCTCAAGATGTTGGTTTACACATTTTGGGCCTAGGACGGTCTGAGTGTCCTTGGAGAGCAGGCCTGGAGAGGCTTTCTTATGTCTACCTAGCAGGAGAGAGCAGAAGTTAACAGGCTACAAGAAACTTCAGTTACACACTAGGAAGTACAGGATTTGAAAAATATGAAAGTTAAAACCTAAGGCATCAATCCGGGCTTCATACGTCTGACAACGTATCACCTCATTTGGAGTACATGCAGACATTCCTTATTCTGGGCTCTGGCTTCTTGAAATACTTCCTACGCATGAGTTTATTTGCCTGCTTGAGTCTCACAGCAGGCCATGGTTGTTATTTGCTCTTTGCTCATGCAGCCAATTCACCTTTCATGTGGTGTCATACGCTAAATTTTTAATTCTCATTTTTAATGCCACAAGAGAATATCACTAGGTATCATAAAAGTTACTCTGAAGCTACCAGGGGTACAAACCTGTCGACTGCACACAGCTTCTGAGCCAAGCCCTTCTTTAAGAACTTAGCAACTCTCTTCTGTTGACATCAGGCAGCAGCTCCTAGGTTTTATTTTTCAAACCTCGATTAGCTATTCATTAACATGGCAAAGTCCAAGTCATTCAGCACAAAAATGTTCTTTTTATCTTATGAGTCAAACTGAGAAGAAATCGTTTCCCACATTATGAAGGCTCTTTGAAAACAGCAGCACTGAAAAACCATTAAATTACAGCTAACGGAGGTTTTACAGGAAACATTTTTATACATGAACACAACACTGAAGGATAATGGATCTCCACAGAGCCAGCAAATTCTGTAGAGGTAAGAGATGTTTTACCAAGGCAAATAAGAGCTGCCCGAACATCATTTTGAAAGAGAAAACAACAGAAAAACCCCTCAATAACACAGCACAGAGACTATAGCATTGCAGGGATCCTTGATGTGACACAGAATGAAAAGGCAGGCCAGATGTACAGTGCTGCACCATTGCAACACAATACCATGTCACTGCATCAAACACAGAGGACACTCAGTCCTAGACGCCACATCACCAAATACCAACTGATTGCCACCTCTCCATGAAAGACTGCACACAGCCCCAGACGAGCATTCTGCAGAACCAGTGGACAAGTAACTTCAACATTTTTCTATAAGTGAAGGAAACCAGCAGTTTTTCCCCCATACTTCTAGCCAACCTGAGCTCTGATAGCCATAATGCTCCAAGTAGAGACAACTCCTCCCAGTGAATAGCCAGGAAGAACAGGAAACTCCCACAAGCAAGCTGTTGTTAATGTCTAATGTCAGTTAGAGAGAGATATTTTATAATGCAATGTTCAACAGCATGAAACAAAAGCCAATGCAAAATGGTTTTAAGGAGTAAAGATGGACTCCAGAAAACACTACTTCCCTGTTCATCTTGATACAATTCAGTAAGATGCTAGTTTAGATTGCTGTTTCTCATTTTTACTACTCTGAATTTAAATATGTTAAGCAAAACCCATAATCTAACCATTTTCTATTTAAGTTATTTAGAGAAAAACATAGAATGAAGGTCACACATGACTGACTTCATGAACCAGTATTCTAGACTCACCAATAATAACTTTTTTCTCTGAAGAAAACCCCAAACATTAGTGGCAATCTTATATTTTCCACTGTGCTCCCTCAAAAAAAATTTTTCACTTCCCAGAGTCGTAATTCAGCATTTCCTCAAGAAAACCAAAGAGCTTAAGTTTTCCCTCCTATGCTTGCCTTGCCTTACTAACTCACATCTCTTACCTGTCAGTAAAGACGAGGCTTAACTTACCAATTTCCTCTAAGAACTCTTACTATCACTCAATGTTTTATTCACTTCCTACAAAGTATACTCTTAAAGTATATTTTTTTATTCACAATGTTTTAGTACTTTTGCAGCTTTGTTACATTTTCTCCCTTGTGTGATGCATCATTCTTCTGCTCAACACCTCTCTCAACTCCAAAAGAGATCTAAAGCTGAAGGGAAAGAAGCGTTTTGCAGAGTCTAGAGTGACTGGGGATGTCTTGGAGGAAATTAAATGAGTTTCTGCAGTGATCAAAAATACCACGCTAGTTACAGTTGCCCAGTGCAAAGCAACTGGATTTTTCCCTGCTGAGCATTTGCTTTGCTGCAGCCTTTTTTGCATAGTATCTCAGTGTAAGGAGCTGCACAGGGATCCATCTCTGGCAGCAGAAAGAGGGAGCACATGTTTAGAGAGAGCTACAGACCACTGGTTTTCACTGGGCTTCAGCAGTACTGCACAGAGCATTATGCAATCTGCTTAGATGAATCCAGAAACTGGAACTTGGCAGAAAGCTGCTGAAATTCCCCACAGGAAACAAGGTGTTCACTGTAAGATTGAGGAGGGTACCACTCAAACTTAAAAACCTGTAAGGATTGGCCCCCAGGTGTAAAAACATGAGCTATTTTCTCTATAATAAGATTGTTCTGACAGTTTGCTTTCCCAAATCTCCCATGAAGATTGGGTCACACTGTGCTAATTGCTGTATAGAAACCTCAGCACAGAAACACAGTCCCTCTTCCAAACAAGTCATACTCCTGATTGCCTCAATACCATAGGCAAATATGAGCAGAGTTTGCAGCAGAAAGTTCAATATACAGTGAAACCTAGTGGTTACCCATGCCACCCGCATGGGGTTGGATAGTTCCACAATATCATTTGGAAAAGCGTTAACACTGAAATATATAAAGTGATACCTTAATTTTAATGAAAGAAATGGCCTTTGGATGTCAGAAATCTTGGTGTGACCCTGCCATTATCTAGGTTTAAGTTGTTACCTAACGTTTTGAGTTTTCAAGGATAAAAATTTCATGACTGCTATATTCTACTGTAGGCAGAAAGCCTGGGAAGGGTGTGGGGAGGAATGAAGAACCACACAAAACCTTAAAGATTAAAAAAAAAGCAGGAAAAGTGAGAAAACATCCCATGTAAACATTCTTTTTACTTTAGTAGTAGAGGATGTTGTTTTGCAGATATATCTCTTTTTTTATGGAGCAGGCAACAGACCAACTCAATAATCTTTTAGACAGTTAAAGACAGGAGCAGCTGTCTTATTTTTTGAAGCAAGGCAAAAATGCAGTTGAGATGGAATGAATCTGCTATTATGATATGTCCATGCCTGTTTCTTGAAAGAAAGACACTAGAAATGAAAAATGAAAAATCAAAAAGCAAAGGGAGAGAGTTTCTGCTTTAGGCAAGCTGCTTTCTTACATGCAGCCTCCTATCCTGAGGCTAGAAGGTACAATGCCTAGGCTTAAACCCCCTCCAAAAGCTGGAGACTGTTTAGCTGCTTTGTGGTCACGAGCTCATAGCAGTGTTAAAAGAAGTCACCTGAAGGTTTTTGAAAGAAATCAAAGAAGTCCACAGGCAAAAAAAAATAACATGGAGAAAGATGAGGAGGCAGGCAGGAGTCAGAGGATAAAGGGAAGTAGGTCTCAAGCAAGTTCTCTGCGCTGATTAACCTTACCCAAACACAACCCTTCCAGCCACATGGGGGGAGAAAATGGGGCAGACTGCAGATGATTTAGAGAAAGAGGAAGAAATGTAAGAAACAGTTTAAATATTTACAGAGGACAACAGGGAGGAACATAAGTAACCCATGTCTTGCCAGCCTGATAACAAGTCAGATAGCACTGGTGTCACCTGTGCCAGAGAGCAGGAGGAAGGTTTGGGTGATTAGCCTTATCTGTGTTAAATTTAATCTGACAGAAATATTCAAGGAGAAGTATCAGTGGCAGAAATGGATGAACTGGTGGAGGAAGACACACAAGAAACAGAGAGAAGTGCAAATAAATCTTCCCTGGAGGTCAGCAGAAGCTGCACCACATTTGTTTCACTGTCCTCACCCTCAAGAATCTCTTCCCAACTACCCTTAGGTCCCTGTCTGCAGCTCAAAGTTATTGCTTCTTTGCTCTCTTAAAGCCGATTCCATGCCTCCTACCCATGCTCCTGCTTTCTCACACTAGGGAGGGCTGGCCAGCTCTGCCACTGAGCACAGGCACCCACATGGTTTTATAATGCCTGTGAGGAACAGGACTGAGTAGAAAACCTGAACTTCAGCCACAGCTTTGCATTAATATACATATAAATAAAAGGTTTGTTTCAAAAGTCCATTAAGAGCTTACAGCTGCTACATGCAAGACTGACACAGTCCTACAAACACCAACAGCAACTCCTCAGCTTCACTCTGGCACTGTACAAATTTGTGGCCTATCCCCAAAGTTATATTAAAATAATTTCTCAGCAAGATGTTTATTTTAAATGATGTCATAGCCTGTCTAGTGATAAGAAATTACAGTTAATACACATATTTGCACTGAAACCATTATCCTACAACAGTGATTTCTGCATTGTAATAGATTCATTAGCACAGCCTCCCCTCAAATAATTTAGTGCAATTTCAAATTGTAACAGAGTTGTAATGATATGGGAATAGACTGTCCATACACTTGCATTGAAATAGGACTGATATAATGATCACCATTTATGAAGGTATTTATACTAAGTACCTACAGGCTTACACAAAATTTTGCCACTGACCTCCAGCACCCAGTAGACTTCTAGCACTATTTTTCATTCCGGATACCTTTTTAAACCTATACCTACACCCTCACCATAATCCAAATGGAAATATGGATGACTGTTGAAGACAGAAGCTATGCTTCCAATTCCAGTGCCAAGGAAATATATATTGTAATCATAGCACAGCCACTATGTTTCTCACCTGCTCATCATAATTTCAGCCTTTATGTCATTTAGCACCATTGAGTTCCTTCTTCACACTGTTCTCGTCAAGAAATTGTCAGTATTATTTCAATGAGTTTTATCAAGAAGCTAGAGAAAAAGACTAGATCTATGGAAATGTTATAATACAGGTAGTTTAGTAACCTGCACTGTGCACTTAGCTAAAAAAAATACATAAGCAAAGAAATTCTAAGCCATAGCAGCTGCAAATGCTGACCACTGTAATACAAATATGAAACCTGCAGCTTTTCATAATAACGATGTACTAAGGCTAAATGCACTAGCCTCCAAAATGTCATTAGCAAATGAAATTAGTTTTAAGGGCTGCAATTTAAGCAAAATGACCAAACAAATGTTTGCTCCAAACTGCCAGAAATTAACTTCTGAAAAAGTTAAGCTCATTTGCTTGAGGACTTTCCAGTTATGCAGCTACAAGTGGAGCTTGGTGAGTTCCAGACAGTCCCAGGGCTTAG
Source organism: Corvus kubaryi (assembly GCF_017639235.1). Classification (NCBI taxonomy): domain Eukaryota; kingdom Metazoa; phylum Chordata; class Aves; order Passeriformes; family Corvidae; genus Corvus; species Corvus kubaryi. Next base: position 155,494 of record NW_024580661.1, on the reverse strand, counting down.
ATGGCTGAAAGACAGTGGACCTGGCCAAAGCCAGACTTCAGAGGGGCTGGCAAAAATAGCAACCTCGAGACATCACTGCAGAGTGGCAGGGATGTTTGGCCATTTCCAAATGGCTTCAGTCAGTTGTATTGATGAGACTTTTTAAATGCGCCATTAGCCCTGAACCAGAGAGTATCACTTGGTTAGCATCACACATTCACAAGCACACAGTTAAAGTTCAAAATAGATAGTTTATGCCAAATACAGGCTGCTAACTCAGTTTTCACTTGGGGAATGATGTGCAAGTGCACATCATTCATACATTGATGATGCACAATTATCACGGCATCCCACAGCCGTAGGGAGGAGAAGAGAGATCCAATAGGCAGGCATTGTGCAGCAAGATTGATTTATCTAAATATTTTACAAACTCTTTTATAGACTTTTTTCTTCATAGTCTAATTGGTCAAAGGATCAGCCACCCCTTGGGGGTGATTGGCTAAAATCCTAAAACATCCATTGTCAAAATATTTTTCTACTGTACCATAAACAAAGCTCTGCAAGGTCTCAGGTATTCATAGTTTATAGAACTCTGCTAATATCTTCCGTGAGAGAGAAAAGTATCTCATGGGACTGGAAAGAAGCAAGAAAAATTCTTGCTAGCAGCAATATTTGTATCCACACACAATTGTACATCATTCATACATTAATGATGCACAATTGTACACCTTGTGCCACCATAATGAGGACACAGAGTCCAAGAGCAAAGCCAGGTCCAGTTTCCCCACACAGAGGTCCATGGTAACTTCTGCCCACAGCTTGACTTGCTAATCAACCCCTGAAATTTATCCCACAAACAACAAATCACAAGTACCTGGGGAGATCAATTGCATAAAACCAGCGTTTCCCATGTGGTTCCTAGGCTATCTGCCATTTTTCCAACAGGATTATTTGCTCCCTACCACCAGCCGCTTTTCTAGAGATACAGCAAGCTTATTCTTCTGACAAACCACATCTAGAAATGCCTTTGCAGCCCAGGAACAAGCTTCAGCATCTGCAGAGACCATGTAAGGTGGCACAGCCATCAAACACCAAGGGAATCACAGAGTATGTCTTGGTTTGAAAGACAGGTGACTGACAAGGGAGGCAGGAACCTCTTATGGAATGGAGAATATGATCCCCTTCCCTCCGAATTATTATAACCTTGAAATTAAGGGGCTTTCAGGCAAAGATACGGAAAAGGAGTAACAGTTCTTTACTAGTATGTATGTGTATAACAAGGCAAACAAACAACAACAACAGCAGCGACAACAAACAGAACCAGACTCCCAGTGCCAGCCTCTCTCGGCCACCAGCACTTTCCCCTTTGGTGCAGTTCCGGTCACAGCCGGCAGGGGTGCTGGTGGCTCCCGGCCAGGCAGGGGGGTGCGGTGATTCCCCCAAGGCTGCAGGCGCTGTGGCACGAGCTCGGAGACCACGCAGTAATGGCGGATGGGCTGAAGGGCAAAACTGGGTTGCAGCAGGAACTTCGGAGCAGCGGCTGGAACAGCAGGGTGAGTTTGCCCAAGGTAGCAAGCAAGAGGTAGCAGAAACTCTGCAGCTGTAGCTGGAACCGCGGGGCATCCCGGCAGGCAGGGGGTGAAGAGCTACAGTGTAGCCAAAACCCATAGGAGTGGCAAAAAAAAACCTGGTGGGGGCAGCGCAGTGGCAGCCTGGCTGCTGAGCAGGGCAGGGAAAGGCTCCCTGCCAGGGGAAAAGGGCTCGAGATCCCAGGGTTTTCCCCTGAGGCATCCCAGCAGATGGTGAAAGTCATTTTTTTTAGTGAGGTAGGGTGTTAATATGGTCCCAGTTCAGTGGCTTCTCTCACATGCAAAGGCTCACCCATGGCAGAAGAAGCAGGACCAGGCTGGGCTCCGACAGTGGCAGCAAATTCCGCCCCCAAGCAGCAGCTTGACTGTTCTCCCTTGAAGCTGAGAGCACAAGAGAGCTAGGAGCTGTAACCAACCCCTTCCCCCAGCCCAAATCTCCACTCTTCCTAGAGAAACACCCAGGTAAAGAGAGAGTAGCCAGCTGCACCCCTCCCCTGAGCTGTGGCAACTTCTTTTGTCTTTCTTAAGTACCTGGTCAGTATTTTTCCTCAGCAACAAAATGGGAGAAAATTCCCTAAGAGAAAGAAACAAAAGGAAAAAGCACCCTAAACCCAAACAGAGTAACAAGAAATCCTCCTTTGCCTCTCTCAGCTTGCCCCACATTAACAGGGGTGGGTAACAGCTTCCAGTATTTAATTTAGCATTATCACTAGGTGAGCCAAGTATCACCTACCTGCCTGGGAAGAGGGCTGTGATTGCAGGTCCTCTATGGCAGGAATCAGGGCAAACCCCAAAATGAAAGAGGAGATCAAGGAAAATAACTCTAGGAAATAACTTGAGCTTTGGTTGATCACAATCAGACAAGGAAAGATAAAACAATAGGAAGAGATATCTCCTGGTCGAGGGAAAAGGAATTTAGGGCTTTCTTGTCTGCAGGTACTGCCAGTTAGAAGCAGACTTAGTAGGACTCTGATTTAATAGGGGTCTATACAGCTATATCCAGCTTTTTATGCCAAAAACCATGAAACTCACCTATTCTCACCTAGGCTAACATTTTGAATAAAAATAAGTTAATTTTCCTGAAATTTCATTTTTAGACTCCTGGTTCCAATTTTATTTACAACAGCTCTGGCCAAATTATCTAACAGACAGAAGAGGGAATTGCAATCCAGCACTCCTGAATTTTACTCACAGCCCCATCACTGCCTTATTACATGACTTCCAGCAGTCAATAAATCCATGTGTGCTTTCTTTTAATAATCTAGAAAGTGGACATATTGCTCACTTAGTTTCACTATCACCCAGTGAAATGAGTTAATATTCAAAAAACTACTTTAAGATTCACAGACAATAAGATATACTTCAAGCGGTCTCATCTGAGTTTTTAAACTGGTGTTCTACCAATTATACTTTCCACACTAACAAACTATGTCCTACCTGATCATGACTAAAAGTGATAATAGGTTAAAAAGCCTTAAACACTGCCAAAGGGATCATGGAGTGGCCTGAGCAGCTAGTGACACCTGTGGCGATATGGAGCACCGTCTAGTGTCACACAGAACCCTCCATCTCCCATCCCTGTACCCCTCTGTGACAATATTACTGTTCGCCTTCATTTGTATCACAGTAACAATCAGAGCTAGATAAGAAACTGATTATTTTGGATACCAACCTATAACAAATCACTTTCTTGGCTCTATCTCAGTGAATGAAAATAGTTTCAAGGGCAGAGTTGCTAGGTTACACGTTTAGTTTATTTTACAGGGAGGTGCACTGAAAATTGGATTGATAACTCTAATCGGAAAACAGTTGCAGATTTCCAAGGAGTTTTCTGATTCCTATCTGCACACGCATGCACAAATATATCCACCAAAAACACCAAAGAGATAAAAAGGAGACATTAGACCCCTTCTCATGAAAGCTTCTGCTACAACAATTTACCAGGGTGGCATATTGGAAGTGAGGTGCCACTACATCTCCATAGCAGTTGCTGAAGGATGTGCAGAAGAGCTAACACACCATATCCTGACATGGCACCTCTGCCCCAAAGCACTTAGAGCTTCTTCCCAAGGCAGGAGAGGTGAGTGCCCTGCCTGTCTGCATCAGGCACAAAGCCTGGAACCCTCTGCTCGTGTGGCAACATAGGTGCACTCATCTTTCTAGAGGAGGGCCAGGTGCCCATCTCAACTTGATGCATGCAAGCTAAAAGGGACAAAGGAAGTTTCCCTCCTTCTTCCTCCAAGTCCCCAAAAGGATAACAGAGCAACAGAGAAAGGTTAAGAACCAACATGAGGAAGCTGAAGCCAAATTGTAAGTAAGGCAAAATCCTTGAAAACAACTATTGCAGTTAGCCAGCAGGACAGGGAAAAAAAACAACAAACCACAACACTGCCTTGTATATTCTCTACATCCTTGTGTTTTCAAATCAAATCAAATTCTTTATAATATGCTTTCATCAAATGCCCACCCCTGAGCTCAGTACTGAGTACACAGGTTAAATACAGTGACTTGTGTTCACACTACTGAAAAAATGGCATGAACTAGGAGCTTCCCAGTGGAAACACTGATCAGTCCCTGAAAACATTGCAATTAAGTGCCATTTTGCTTGTCTCCCAGTAACATGCTTCATAACTTTGCAGCCCAGAAACACTCCTGCAGTACATCCTGGCAGTTCAGCCATCTCATCTTTCTGGATCTCACCTATGGTACTTCAGCTCTGATGGCACTTCTGCTGAGCTAACTTCTAAATGTTGAAGAAAAGCTGAAACTGTCAGGCTTTAAGTCTTGAGATTTAAATAAAAAATCATATATTGATCAGTTGAAGCACAGTGCTAAGCTAAGCATATTGAATTGTACAAGGATTTTCAACTGGTATTTTGCATTGTTTTAATATTGAGACCCTTCTTTTACACAGATCACAAAAACATTAGTGGTCAGCAGGAAGCAGCACTTTGAGGGCGATCTTTCAGCTGTTTTAACCAGCTCTCACAGAAGCTGGTGAAATGAGACTAGGCATTACCAAAGGTCTGTCAACACCACACCTCTGTGCGGCCTTCTTTTGCATGGGACCCATTTGATGCAAGTCACACCTTTTGAAAAATGGCCTCTTAATTTATCACATTTGCTATGTCAAAATGGCTGTCCCCATCACTACTACTCCTTTACAGACTATTTATTTTTTCTGCCAGTCATCATGTTAGTCAGGAGACATGGCTACATGCTCCTCAGTACACAGGGCTCTCCAGAGTACTGGTCAGAGCCTACAAGAGATATAACTGCAGCAAGCCAGAGCTTCAGCAACACATCTAACTTGACCACAGGCAGTAAGATAAAACACCAAACAGAAAAGGGAAGACCTATTTGACAGAGATTTGGGCCCATGAACACTTCTCTTTCACAGAGCCTTGCATGCATACAGGAGTACGTGTGCATATTATCCACATGCCGTGGGATGCATGCTCCACATGCAAAAGACATCAGCATAGTAAGGATTGCCTGTTAGGGCTTGGGCACCCAAAGACTGTCAGGGCAGTGAGAAGTCTGCAAAATGGGGCGTTTCCCTAAGGAATGGAAAGGCCTTTGGCTGCTGTAACCACGGCAACATAATCCCAGCACAACTGCCATTATCCACCCAAAATTGTTTGGTTAATTCAGCCACAATATGCAAATACCAGGGTAAGCAGTGTGGATAGAAGTATTTAACTGGCTACAGGTGTAAGTGGCATTTTGGATTGCTGTATGCTTATTGTGGAATGATGTCTGGGGGTAAAATTAGAGAAAACTGGTGTGGTTTAGGAATTCAAGTCTCCCACCAATACTCCAAACCACACTGCTGCTCGCTTGCTCCCCCTTTCTCTTCCCCCTTCCCCCTCCGGCGATGGAGTTGAGGACTGGAAGCACAAAAGGCAAAGATCATGGGTTGAGATAAGAACAATTTTCTGGAAACAGCCATGAGATAAGAAAACAAACAGCAACAGAAACTATATTAGTAACAAAAGTACACAAAAAGAGATGGTGATTCACACATAAAAATGCTCACTGAGGACCCTGAGACAAGGAACAAGGGTGCACAATGCTGCCACCTGTAATAAATGGTTAAAAGTTTTTCTTTTGGTTAAAAAGAAGTTAATAGTTACTTGTTATACACAGTTAATAAGTTGATTATTATTGCGAGTGTACGGGTGTAATGCTGCTATGTGATCGCTAGATGGTGACACCAAATGGGGGAAGAGTGGTAGGTCTACAGAAAAGTGGAGAATGTTCTGGAATGTTCTTAAGATGACTTAATGGTTTATGATGTAAACATCTTGAAGAATTATTGGTTAGAGGGCAAACCAATCACTCGACGCCCCAGAGATTGATGGAGCTGAACGCCAATGAGGACCGTAGCAACGAGCCACCAGAGGGAGGATCGGAGCTCCACCAATCATAACATCAGAGGGACTATAAAACGGCCCCGGGGGCTCAGCCCCCGCGCAGCGGGGTCTTCCTGAGGAACCTGAGTCCGAAGGAACGCCCTGTGCATCACACTGTTGTTTTTTTCTGGCTTGTCGCGCGGAGCCTGGGCTTATCCTGGGTTCCCGCTCTCAGCGGTTAACAAATAAATGAGTTGACTTTTCCTTTAAAAGTCTCAGCCTCGTTTACAACACCACCTTTTCTGACCAGAGCCACCACCCTTCTTCTTGGAAGCCAGAGCCCCTTTCCCCGCACCCAGCAATGATGCAAAGTAGTACAGAATAACCCCTGGGTCCTGTCCAAAACTGGAACAATTGGGAAGTATTCCCATCCTAACAGAAGGTGTAATGGTACAGAAATTATAGGGTGAAATGCATTTCCTATTCCCTAGATGGAATGTGATTGGCATGCCCAAAACCTATTCCATGATTATTCCCCACACACCAACCATAGCACCTGCTAGGGGGATGGAAGGCAGGGTGGAGTGGAGTAGAGACACTGTGGCCAGGCTCTGTGGGAACCCTCACAGGTCGGGGAAACATGATACCTTGTAGCTGATCAACCACAGAGAACCCCTCAACCAGGGGAGACAGGGGAAGGTGTCCTGTTGCTGGGCTAGCAACTGGGGCAAAATCACTCTCCTCAGATTAACTTGGTTTATTAAAACCTAATTGTAATATTAATGTACACCTCCATCCCAAAGTTACCTGCGTCCAAGGTATAACCACCCTTCACTGGGCATGCATTCTATATTTTATTGGCTATATCATTAAGAGCAAAGTGAGAGAATTTTACACCAATCAGTAACAAAGGTATGTATGATTTGTCCTGGGATAACGCTATAAGGTTTTTGGGGTTGTTTATTCCTTAACCATCTGCTTAATCCCCAGAGAGGCTGTGTCTTTGAGATGGACCCGGGGGGTGGGGCCGGAGCCACAGGACCCGGGTGCAGGTTGGTTGAACGGCAAGGCCCAACAGCTCGGGGTTCCAAGGGTCTCGGCACTGTTCGGCAGGGAGTGCACTGGGAGCGCTGGGTTACTCTTTGGTTTTTTTATTCCGGCTAGCTGGAAAAAGGTTGTGTTGGGTTTTTTTTTTTTGTTTTTTCCCTTCCCTCCCCCTTGCCTCACTGCATCCCTTCCCTTCCCTCCAGTCCGGGGAGTCTGCGGGGTGGCCCCAGGGGGCCCCCGGGGTGGCCCCGAGCCTGTTGAAACTACTGGACTCTGCCTAGCAGGCTGCTGCTCCCTGAAAGCTCAGCAAGGGTTTCCTAGGGCCATGCGATTAGTCGCATCCCGGAGTCCATTTCGGACAGCCCTGCAATCTAGCTCCGGCAGCTAGCAGTGTTACAACACAGTGGATGGTAAAGAAGGGTCTCTCATGAGGGTTTGAGATGGCTTTAATCACATCTTGCCCCCACGATGTTCAGAGGTAGAGAGACAACGTAGTCTGTGTACGGGGTGGTTTTGTCAGGGGCTCAGGGGCGGTCCCTGGGCAGGGTTGGGGTACAGGAGCAAATAGGGAGAAACCGAGGGAGTGGCCAAGGCTAGGGAGGGAACAGGGGGAACATCACAGAATCAGGGGGTTAATAGGCTACCCCACGAGCCTGTGTGTCTGTTCCCTGTCCAGGCTTTTGCTGTATTTTGAGTTTTGTTTTTTCCTGTTCAACCCTGTTTTGTTTTGCGTTAATGAAACAGTTTGGGTTTTTTCCCACTTTCACTTGCTGTTACCAGTTTGTCTCAATGGTGGAGGAAAAGGGGAGACCCTTTTCCCTTTGGAGGAGGTGGTCACTCTGGAGTTCTTCCTCCTAAGATTTTGTCTCCAAAAACCAAGACAGACTACAGTCACTCAAGCACCACCTAAACATAAAGAAATAGTATAAAAGTAAGTTAAGAATGGGAAGAAATCAGGGAAGACTCCATCATAATTTCTGGAATCAGCTGAAGGGTTGAACCTGCCTTCTCCCTCATAAGGGCCCCATTGGGTGAGACCTGCACTCTGTGTGTACTGAATGATTATCTCAAGCTCACTTTTACTAGGGATTACAACTTGTCTGTATATCACTCAATACATATTTGCAGTCAGATACTGTCACTGGCAATCCTTGAACCTTAATCTGTCACAATTTATATTACCTGTGTGTGTAATAAAGAGTGTTATTCTGTAAACTGCTAGTGTGAGTCCATCACAGGTGCTGCGTTATGCGAAAAGACTCCACTACTGAAATAAGTAGTAAAGTCAGTATGTTTATTCCAGCGCTGGGGTGCATGTGGATTGCTCCACCAAATGTATGCGCGCCAGCAATAACATTTGGCTTGGTACATATCGAGTTACAAACTGCATATTCATTAAGTTTCCAAATGTGCTTATACATATTCATTTCCTAGCCCTGCCTAGCCCTACTTCCTATTAGAATGAGCCCAGCGTCATTTCCATATGGCTTGCGCTTGCGCAGAGCCTCGTGCATCTTGGATGAAGTAGGGAGTCTTCCTTAGATGATTTGAACTTTTCACCTTGCTTCCTTGCACATGCTCCCTGCGTCCCTGGCCCAAGTTCAAACCCCAAGGCTGGTTTGAACTGGTTCCTGGGTCCAAAGCAGGATCTTTCAAAGGAATCTACTCCACAGCAGGTATTGTAAAGTAAAGCACACTTTTACTGGCAACAGAGAACATGTAGGGGTTAATACCTCTATGTACATGTCTATCTGTGGTTCATTTTACACAGGCTTTTATACTTTTACAGTTTTGGCATCCACCCTTGTTTGTTTGCTTATCTTACAGTTTTAAGGGTTGGGGTCTTACATAACTTGTGGTTTCTTTATCTCAGGGTTACAAACACAGCATACAGTACACACCTAACCTTACTGTTACAAAATTTATATTCTGTTTATAGCTGTGCTTTATTATGTCCTTCTGTTTCCTATCTATTAAAAAATAACTTTTTTTTTAGCCTTTTGGGTCAGTTTCCCTTCTTATCTTCTTGGCCCACCAGGGCTGGACCCTTGTTTACAGAAGTTACAGTTAGACACAGCAGTTACACTTAAGCCTTTTCCTTCTTATCTCCTTAACTCACCAGGGACAGACCCCTGTTTCACAGAAGCAGCAGTAGTTACATGCAAGCCCTTCCCTTCTTATTAGCCCGCTTAGGGCTAGGTCCCTATTTACAAAAGCAGTTACAGTTATGTGCAGCGGTCACACAATTCTTTTACTAACTTACATCTTACTTCTTTCTATACCTTAATTCTTTTCCTAACTTATACCTATGCTAAGGTGCTTATGCCAAGTGAGGTCCGTGTTTCAACAGCAAAGGTCTTTTTGAGCATCTTGCATTTCTTTTTTTTTTGTTTCTTTTAAGGCAAAGAAAATTCAAGCTGACGCAGGTTATTCTGAGGCTACCGGCTACCTACATCTACACAGAACAAATGCAAATCTTTCTATTAGTATAAAAATTATGCTTTCTGATGCATGCAGTGACAGTTTCTTCACCTACCCTCAGCTTCAACATGTTGGAGGGAGACTCCCCAACTTCCACCCAAATTCAGTCAGACTTTAGAATATGCATAAAGAAATTAAACACTAACGTAAAAAAAGTGCTCAGATACCCCCCTAAGACATTGGGAATAAAACCCACTCAAGCTCTAGACCAGAGGAGACACATATGCTTATGGAACTGCGTTTACAAATCCTCCTGTCCAATGATGAACTTTCAGAACAATGAAATTCCTATTCCTTTGACATTCTCATAGCTTTTCAGTTTGGGTTTTGGGTGAGCTCTCTACAAGGTTGTTAGAGAAACCATGCTTGATACTAACTTTTTCAAGCGATTACAGCAGTATTATAGCATTATTTTTCCTCAGAATGTGTATGTATCTATCCAAACATTGGACTTATTCCTACCTTTAAAAACTTCATTATAGTTGTTTGTCTTTCAGCAAGAAGTTTGCAAGAACAACAAACACGGTCTCTCCAACATCATTCTTTCCATTAGCTAACATGAGATGCTCTGAGACACAGACAGCAGCAGCACATACCCAGAAGCAGCTATAATATACATCCAGGTTTTAAGGAACAATATAACTCTTTTGTAATTGTTTTTCCTTGTAATTCTTTATTCCTCTAACGGGAATTACAATTTCCTTGTAATTCTTTTTTCCTCTAAACACCCAGAGCCACAGTAGTCACTTCACATTCACTAATGCCCACTTCAAAAAGCAAAGGAAACCAAAGGGTTACATCCACAACTTCAAACCCAACAGGTCCTCAGAGGCAGGCAAAGGCTGAGCACACCAGGTTGTAGACACGGCTTTTTCTTCTCCATAAACTTGCTCCTCAAACACCCAGACTTCTTCAATGCCCCAAGAATTAATCAGATTCTTGACGATGTTCATATATAGTACAGAGGTGGCTGAGAAGAAATTAATTTGGCCTGTGGTGTCCAGAGAAGGAAAACCCTGCACTGTAATATCCTCTCTTAACATGTAAGGGCATAGGGTGAATCTGCCACCTAATGACCGTTTTTACTTGGTTAATGGTAGCAGATGAGGCAGTCCTGAGGTGCTATTGCTCTCAAACACATACCACCTCTACTGCATCCCAACAGTATTTTGCCACGGCTTTTGATATCCAGCAGCTACAAATCACTAAAAATCACTAGGATTTCCTTGCAGGGTTTAGGGATTTTCCACACCTAAACAGCTTCTAGGACAATACAAACCCTGGTCAAACACAAAAACATCTGAAGTATACACGCACCCTTGTAGAAAATGATCTCAGTGAGCTAAATTTACATATTTCAAAAAACTTTAGGTCAACAAGAAACTCTTCTAACTTACTGTTATCAACTTCACTAGTGGACATAGACTTGTGTCAAAGGGAAAACTTACACCTTTTTAGCTTTGGAAGCAGAGAGAGATGCATTCAGGAAATCCCATAAACTGAGTAACTATCCCCAGTGTTGGGACTGGGATGTGATATAACATCTTTCTCAAGACATACAGCTAATAGAGTGCTGTTCAGGAAGTGCTTCCAGTATTTTGTTACTGCTGTTGAGAGACTCAGATTTATAATAAACACTGAAGGAACACTGATTTTGCTTCTCTCACTAAAGACCCACTCCATAAATTTGGAATGAATCATTTCTCTGCACTTTACATACAAACGGGATCCCACATTACTACCAAGAGGAATAGTGAATATGTGCGGTGGCTCACTTGGAAAGAGTTAGAATACCAATTCAACTGGCTTTGTTAAGGAAATCAGTATCTAGTCTACCAGCATGGCAGGTTGGGAAAATCTTTAATGAAATAAGGCAGGAGCTTCTGATAAATATATTCCTCATTGTCTCAGTCTGATTAATACCTTTCAGTTTGCACTTACCTAGATAACCTTGTTAAGCTATCTGGTGAACACTTGGTGTAAGTATGCCTTGATGTCACTTGAGCAATGAAGAAATCCCAAATTGTACTGTTGAAATCTTATTAATTTTTTCCAGCAGTCTCTGTCTAATATGTGCCAGTTTGAGGTTTCACATTCTTTGACCCAAAAGTCTTTTAGGGAGTCCCTCAAGACTTCTAGATATTTTTAATTTTTTTTTCAAAGACTGAATTTGTACTTGTTATCAATAAAATGATGGAAAGCATTATTTCCCGTTAGTATTATTACAATAAACGGACACCAGGTAGAGCTCTAGGGGCATTGCAAGGTCACACTCTCCTGTGCCAGAGAGAGGTATCTCCAGGGCTTTGGCTGCTTCTCCTTAACCTTGCATGGGCTGTCAGTGACCACATTTGCTTAAGAGCACTTAGGGAAACAGCCTGTGCTCAAAAAAAACCCAAACCCCACATATTGCCCACAGTTCATCCCAATCACTTCTTTCTCCAGACAGAGGGACTCAAAAGACCATCGAAATAGGCTCAAGAGCAGCATTTCTGCAGCAAGTAAAGGAAAGCATATATGCTCTTGCTGCTGCAAAAGCGTTTTGCTGAATTTGGACCATCAGAAGGCAGCAATGGCTCACCCAGTAATTCAACAGGAGTTGCAGAGACATGCAGGAATACAGTGAGGAAAAAGCAGTGTTCAATGGCCTGGCACACAGAGCAGGCTGTGGGGACAGCAGGTTGGTTTTGGACCCAACTGCAAGTACAGCAGGGACAGCTGTTTTTAAATACTATGCGTTTGCTCCTCTATAAAAGCGGCTCTCACTAAAAATTTATTTTGTGCTAAGGTCACAATGTATTAAGTGAACAACATGCACATTATTTAGAAATAATCAACATATTGCACACATTCATCAGTGTTTGTGGTGAAGCACCCATTCAGAGAACTTTCAATGGGGTTGCAGAGCAGTACCAGTAACTTTCATCCTTGCATTATGACAAGCCAAGTGCCCACCATAAAACAAAAAAAGTTTAGTTATGTCAGTATATCACTACAGAGAGGTAGGCTTGAATCTAACAAAATTCATCTCTGAAACTACATGCAGGAGGTCACTGGCAAATTCCCTCCCTTCAGTGAAAGACTCCTCCAGAGACAAAGATCCCACAATCTCTCCTGGAAGCAGAAGTGATGACAGAGCTTTTTGTGACCCTTCTTGAAAATGGTCCCAAGAAGAGCCAGGGGAAAGTCCTATTACTTGAGGACCTGGTCTTCCTTCTGGTGTATCTCTAAGAAAGCCCACCAGAAATTACAAGGGGGAGAGGACAGGTTTGTGTGTAGCAAAACCAGGAGGAACAGGATACATGCAAGGGAGCTGTGCCCAGAAATGCCAGGGCATCCTAGGAATGACCTTGGAAATCACTGCCTGCCATGTCAGAGTATACACAGTCAGGTAACACTTAACTTCAGCAGCCCTATCTTCCTATAAATCATACATTAATCTCGAGTTCCTCATTTGAGGTTCTAGCACCAACACAAGGGTTCCTCAACAAGGTTTCTCCTGTTTCATTCTTGACTATCATGCATCACCATAAATCATCTCATTTTCCCAATATGATAAAAAAGCTTCAATTAGCAGAGGTAAGTAATCCACCATGGCAAGAGGTGAGATGGGACCTCAAAAGTATGGCAACATCAGGGAGATCTCAGTGGTATTGACTGCACCTGCTTAGACCGTGATGGTTCCACAGTGGCCAGACCTTCCCATTAAGAGACTTTTACCATCACAAATTTGAAAAGATTATTTCGTTTAGAGTTATTTTACAAAATTTAAGGGAAAAAATAAAACTCAAAATATTCTCAACTCGTTAAGGGATTTGAAACAAGACCACTTAGTCCTTTAAAATTCATGACCTTATTTTGGAGAATGGGATGAAGCTCAGCATCCAGGAATCAATTTAAGAAATTGTAGAATTCTGCTTTCATTTCCTGTTCTAACAATTCAGCTGTCCAGTTGCATCAACTCTGGTTTTCTGTTTAATATATGGGGACACATTGAGGAAAAAATAGTGAGAAGAATAAGCAAATCACTGAAGTCACTCTCAAGTACATTACATACATAGGTACACTTACAGAATCTACTTTATTAGCATCAGGCAACCAGATACTCATGACAGCAACCCATAAAGCTAACACTATCTTATTGTAAAACATAACTTTGCAGGACTCAATTAAATAGCTGTTTGTACAGATTAATTCAAGTATATGATATCTTTTTCATATTCACAATGCTCGTCTGTCCTTATAAGCTTTTGACACCAACACCACCCATATTTATCACTTTGCAACTTCCTATTGTTCTTAACTAGAAATGCCACTATTTATTTCTGGGAACGATAGATACACTCACCTTTCCCTGTCTTCATTCCCTTAGGAGCAATGAAAAGCTGGAAAGCCTTCACTTAAGAGTAACACCTGATCCAATTCCCACTACTGAAAATAATCACACAGAAAAAGCAAATTGTACTTGGTTTAGAGACAGTCTGTGTACATAGAATAACTAAACAGTTTTTAAAGTTTTTTTAAAAATACTTTCCTGTCCTTTAGCTGCAAAGTTCAGTTCAGCTGATGCCACCAAGCAAAGTCATAGAACACACTCAGGTTTTCATGAGAACACCTTGAATTGAGCAACACCAGATTATATTAAAAACAGTGGGATCCCAAAGTGGACATTCCTTTGCACAGATTCACATTTGGATTGGCTTTTCTTACCTTTTGCTTCACCTTTGGTTAGTATTTGGCAGTAGTTTGATGAGGCTGACAGCTGGTCTGGGGGCCTCACAGAATCAGACCTGAAATTGGTCAGAGTTTACCTGTGAGAATTTTACAGTAGAAATTTTGCAGCTTCAGTGAAACCCACAGAGAAGGCCAAGAAGATAATCAATGAGAGAAGATGTTCTGGACACAAGGAGAGGACGCTCTTGTTACGGGACATTAAGAGAGTACAAGGAAGAACTTGTGGATAATATGTAACAACTATACTTTCGCTTGTATAGCTGATTGTTTTACTGCCTGAATGGTCATTGTTTGTTAGACAGCTTTGTCATTGTTTGCTAAGCAGCCAATCTTAATAGGCCACAGCAGTTGTGAAGAGGTATAAGAATAGCAGCAGAGAAAATAAAAAATCTCTCGACTGAATTACAACAAGTGTGTGCTGTTATGTCCACCTCAACAAAAGTCACATCAGTTCACAGTGACTGGACAGCAATGTTCACTGCTAGGTGGACAATAAAATTACACAAGAGTTCCCTTCACCCCAATACAGCTGTCTTTCAAAGTGACAGCTTCTTTTTCCTCAAGAGGGATCAAAAGTACCCACCTTTGGTGCTGGACAATAACAGAGTACATCACTCCAGCTTCTGTTCCCCCAGTGTAAACCTGACCCTTTGGAAGACTGATGGTGGCAGTTGTTCTCAGACTGGGACAGGGTGACTCTGGGTAACAGCCACCTCTCCTACATACACCCATTTGAATTGCAAGAGATTGTGCATACAACATACAGAAACACATACATGTATTCTGTATGTCACAAATATCTGTCTGTAATGGACAGCAGGCCTCACATTTCATTTAAGATTATTTTTTTATTAGTTTATTCAAGCTACCTTACACAATTTATTATTAGTAGTAGTAGTTTGTTTCTCAACTCTTTTTCACTACAAATAAAACATTTCTGCATGACTAGTATGTCTGTCCATAAACTCCTATAAACAGAGCAAGTGTTTAATAGGAGAAGAAGTTCGTAACAAGCTCATAAAAACTGCACTCAGCTACATCACAAATCATCTTGCCTGTTCCCCAGGAGACAGACTGACTTTGTATTGGGGTTCAGCATAGAGAATGACGCTAAAAGCTTTTCTTCTATATCATAGGCTTTGTTGGTCTTAAAAACAACAGCATCTACAAACAGTCCACAGAGCTGTCTTTGGCAAGGGATGCAAACCCTGGCCTGTAATTTAACTGGGCAGAGTCACAGAGTCACCCTTTTGTAACAGCTGGTGTAAAGCACGGCAGAGCTGCTGTACAACTGCAGTGCAAGCAAGCAACAACAAGATTTTGAAGATTTAAAACACAATTTTGTCAGTCGCCCAACAGTGACATAGCTCCCTCTGATGGGAATCTGCAGATCTGGAACCCCATACCACAGTCATGACCTCTTCAGAAGGAGAGCACAGAAAAAAAGAAAAGGAAAGGAAAAAATAAAAGTTCAAGCTCCCAGATTCCTCACTCACTTGGTAGGCACACATGGAAACAGTCTGGGGAGCCATCAACCACCACCCCCTACTCATTGATCCCAGCCAAAAAGGAGGGTGACACTATACCACCCCTTTGTCCCCCAGCTCACACACAGCAGTCTTTCACTACTCCGCGTCACGGCAGTTTTGGATGGTAAAGTGCCGTGACCTTCCCAAAAGCATCCCCAGCAGGAAGCCACTCGGTGCAGCCACCACACTTGCACACACACGTACACAAACACACCGGATAGCTGGCAAAGCAGTCCGACAATGAAGGAGCAGGAAGGGTCTTCGCATGGGGTTCTACGGGAGAGATTTATTGCAGCTACACTCATGCAAGGTTCCAGAGAAGTAGGCTGAGAACAATGGGAGGTCTAGGGTTTTATAGGGGAGCGGGGTAGATCATCAGGGACCAGTGATCTGAGGGCAGAGGGCAGTACACAGGCAGGGCCAGGGTAAGGAAACCAATAGGGAAACTGAGGGTGTGGTGATGGGGCATATAAGGTAACAAGGGGTGGAGCAGCCAATGGAGCCAACCAGGGAAGCAGAACTGGGGTACATTAACATAACAGAATAGGGCATTCTGGGGCAAGCTTTTTCAGTCACCCTAACCTGGAAAGGAACCTAGGACTTGTCCCAGCATAGGACTCCCTTTGTTCCTTGTCCAGCAGGCCTACCGACCCCCTCTGCTGAATACACAAGACAGGAATATTTTTTAAAGCCTTCATTTGCCAAGCTTCTCTAGCCTGCTCAGCAACTCCCCAGGAAATAATGGTTCTCGTAGTTCTTTGCCTGTCACCATTACTTTCTAAACACATCTGTATTCTTAATCCTTGCTTTACTTCTCTTAGAGTAGACTGCAAAGCAAAGGGAAGTGCCATACTTCCGAAGTCCAATCTTCTGCAAAACACCAGCTGCAAAACATGCTTATTCTCACAAAAACTTGATTGTTTCTTTACATGAGGATGGAAAGCAAGACTGGTGGTAGGGACAGAGGGACCTGCTGCCTGATGTCCCAGGCTTGATACCCCTCCACAAACCAGGCAAGCGTCTGCGCCTCCCCACGCACAGTCTCTACCAAGGCTTTTGCACACCATCCCCTGTTCCATGGATCAGCAATACCTGGATTTCTTGTCCCTGATCTATCTTTATCTAACATCAATTTTTATTCCCTTTTCCAGCACACAAACTTTTATAGTCCCCAGTAGGAACAAACTCCTCAGTTTCACTGAAATTTGTGTAAAAGACATTCTTTGTTTGCCCCGAACCTGCCAGCTATTTCATGTTACATTCCCAGCTCTTGTATTAGGAGAAATTAAGAATGCCCTTCCATCTCATTAAATCCAATGCATGCATAGATTATTGTAAAGATTACTGCTCTTGGTATATTGGGAAAATCAGAAATTTTCAAAGTTTCATTCTGTGATTGAGATTCCTATGGTGTATTTGATGAGCTTAGCTAATTCCCTCTATACACACCTTCATTTTTTCCTCTCTCCTCCCCACACTGTGAAAGTGCTGCATCCAAGAGGTGCAGCTGGGATAGGAACCCCATACGTTGCCCAGCATCCATCCACCCAAGGACATCAACTGCCCTGAGAGGCTACAGTGACTTTGAGGGAAGAAGACAAGACTGAACATGAAACATACTTACATTTTTAACTCCATTCTGGAGTCAAACAGCATAACTATTTGATACAGGTTGAATTTTTACAACAGCATATCCTTGAGAAATAACCACAATCTCCAGAAGCTCTTCCAATAAGAGAAATCTGAGCTCATAAATTTTATGTTAATCTATTAAACATTTCTTAGGAAGAAGAAGCAAGAATCATAGAATCCCAGAATAGTTTGGGTTGGGAGGGGCCTTAAAGACCATTCTCTTCTCCCCTTGGGGTTGAACACCTTCTAGACCAGGTTGCTCCAAGCCCCAATCAACCTGGCCTTAAACACTTCCACGGATTGGGAAGTGGCGGTATTATCCAGCTTCTGTCACAATATCCACCATAGTATTTTTTTACTAAGAATTACAAACCAGGAAATTGTCTAGGATCACCACGAAAATGTGCTTTCTGCTTTATAGTATTTTAAGCAGAAAAATCTGAGTCTTTCAAGCAATTATGCCACCACCTTTTAATGTTTGCTTTCCTGAAGTATGATAAAGACCACTTCATTAAAGCATCTTGCTGGCAGTGGTCTAGTGTACGTTTAATAAAGGCAAGCAGCTAAAACAGAGCTTTTAGACCTGGAGTATCTTTTTACAAATAAAAAGTTCTTTGGTAGTGTTCCAGTTTGGCCAAATTTAGAAATATATCCTCTGAGAGAAGGCACAACCACCCCTCCCCCACCAGGTTCGGGAAAAAAAATTTTCCTCAAAGGAAAGTGAAGGAGATATAAAACTATTTATTTAACAAACACACGGGAAAGGAAAACAATGCTAAATAATAAAATCTTTCGCTGTGGAGGAAAAACCTGGGAAAGTGTTAGAGTCCTCCCTTTGGTCTCCTCGGAGCTGGGGCTTGGCCCAGGGCCAGGCCCTCTGTGCCC